>NW_022589710.1:4751363-4788154 GCF_004348235.1 Phoca vitulina
GGGAGTCTGCTTCTCCCTCTGACCCTCCCCCATCTCATGCTCTCTCTATCTCATTCTCTCTCTCAAATAAATAAATAAAAATCTTTAAAAAAAAAAAAAGAAGTTGTTGATGAAAGTTTGTGTTAGAATGCAAAGCACTAATTTTGTCCTTGTGATTTGTATAGAATTTTTTTTTAAAGGTCGGCAAATATTTGCATAAGTTATCAAAAAAGAACATTAATGTATACTTTTTTGTGTCTTTTCATCATAGAGTTAAGTTACTGTTTGTTCACTAAAAAGGGCAAACGTTTTTCTGTGACATTGAATAGATGTTTTAACAGTCAACTTCCAAAAATTAATAACTAGTATCTTTGAAACTATTTAGATATTTGTAAGAAACAACATTTGTTGGTATGTGGAATTGTGTTTATTTACATAAACTTGTGTAACATGGTTGTCATGAGAGTTGGATTTGCTCACTTATTTTGTGATAATTAACTGACCGAGCTAATTATAACCTATTCAGTCAGTATATAAAAACTATGTGTCTTCTCTATTAGGAATGTTTTCTTAGACAACTATTTTGTGTATGCAAGTCAGAAATTAGCACCTGAGTTTTAAAGATTAATTTTAAAAACAGCAAAACTCTCACTCTTCCACAGCATGGCATTTCAAGGTTTTTGTTGTTGTTAACAAAATACTAGATTTATGTGTCCAAAATGGCAAATAAATGTGTTACTTTGTTGGGGGACTTAAAATTTCAACAATGAAACTTAAGAAATTCAAGATTAACAAAAACTCAATTATACCAGTCCTTAACAGTTCTTCCCTTGGCAGTGTGTCTCCTTTCCCATTTATAATCAGTTTTAAAATGTTCTTCTGCTCTCTTTCCATGTAATTCCAGCATCCCCCCTCCTTCTCTTGCCAATTTGTCTGTATTCTGAAACCCAGAGTTGTGAAAAAGAAGAAAGAACATCTGCACTCTTTTGCTTTCCCATGTTTACTTCTGTTTTATTTTATGTTTACTTAGTTCCTCCTGTTTTGGGTTTTTTTTAAGGTTTTATTTATTTATTTGACATAGAGAGAGAGCACAAGCAGGGGGAGTGCCAGAACTGGGGGGACAAGGGATACATGATAGTTTACTGTGGAGTAGATTTGTGTCTGTGGGAGAGAGAACCAGCATGGAATTAAGATATCTTGAGTCTTTTCTAGTAATGCTATCAGATAAACAAAGAGAGTTCTTAGATTTAAGGTACCTGAACTAAGGGAATTGCAAGAGAGACAAGTACAATAGGGACATATACATAGTTCATGAAAACGTCCCACAAGAATAAAGAACTCTGTCTTTAAATACCTACATCATCAGAAAGGGCAAAACCAGCTTGGAAAATTTTTAGCTCAAGTGAGAATTTAACCTCCCCTGTTCCTCTCCCTACTCTCCAAACGCTAATGTTGGAGAAACTTAGCAAGGCAAGAAACAGGAATGGCAATTATTTGCCTTTCCCACAGCAAGATTCCAGCCTAAAGCAGGCCCAAGCAGGGGAAGAGAAAAAATATATTTGGTCAAGTTTTGAGTTTTAATTATTACATGGGGCCAGGAATCACAGTTTTTTTTAATTGAGACTGTTTCTGATTTAATATGATGGTAGTTACCTAAGAGTGAACAGAAAGGTTATGGATTTACCAAAGTTGAGATCTAACGACAGGATAAGATTACCTCCACTGAATAAAATTCAATGGGATGGCAGAAGAAAATCAAATTGCATTTTGATGATAATCCATGTGTGTCAATCCATACCATACCAGTTTCACATGCTTCTCCACTGTCTTTCTATACTACCCAGTAGAAAAATGTATCATAATATTTTTTACTGATTTACTTGTCTGCCTCACTTAGAAGATGAATGATAAGATAGAAACTCATTCTAAAGAAAAGCCAGTAATAGGAAAATAGTTACGCTTCATAGAAAGTTTTCTATCAGGAATCAGGCTTGCTTGAAAGCCGGAAGAAAACACTGATCTGCAGACATTTTTAGTTGAAAAGAAAAAAAAAAACCAAAAACATTTCTTGTATTTGTCAGAATGCAACAAAAAAGGAATTTTGAAACTATTGGCAGAAATATCTTTGTTATGTAAACATTTCCTAATACACAGCCTTTGCCTCAAGTATTCCTCAAGCAATTGTTCTACTCTCTTGTTTGAAATGCTCAAATCAGCAAGCATTCATCATTTGATCTTGTTATTTAAGTTATAGGGATAGATATACCAGATTGATTTTCTTGGAAAGTTTTATGATCCATATCAAACTTACTTTGAGTTTCAATACTACTGACAACAACAAATAGGAAAATGGAAAAATTAATGATGCAAGGGGTTCAACATTATAAGCAAGTTATTACATGTCTAAATCATTCTGAATATTTGAAAATGGATGTGTTAAAAACCAGGAAAGAAAAAGGACTCTCTAGTTCTGTTAACCTATCTTCTTTTGAGATGAATTCATTTTGAAATACAATAATGTTCTTCTAAAGGAAAAGTTGATCTTAAGTGAAGACTTATCTGTTGTAGGTTGAATTCTCCAGGATTAGGAAAACTGAGATGGAGTCAGGGATGTAAGATGTTTATTGGTGATTAACACCAGTGAAGGGCAGGGGAAGAAGCAGGAATTGGAAGAGGAAAAGTTAAAGTGCAGTACAATCCTGACAAAGTCAACCCTGACAGAAGCTCTAGAGCAGGTGTTGGCCATCATGCTGCCAAAAAGGACACCAGACGGCTGAGTGATTTTTTTTTTTAATTTTTTTATTGTTATGTTAATCACCATACACTACATCATCAGTTTTAGATATAGTGTTCCATGATTCATTGTTTGTGCGTAACACCCAGTGCTCCATGCAGAACGTGCCCTCCTCAATACCCATCCCCAGGCTAACCCATCCTCCCACCCCCCCCCAGAACCCTCAGTTTGTTTTTCAGAGTCCATCGTCTCTCATGGTTCTTCTCCCCCTCCGATTTCCCCCCCTTCATTCTTCCCCTCCTGCTACATTCTTCTTCTTTTTTTCTTTCTTAACATATATTGCATTATTTGTTTCAGAGGTACAGATCTGAGATTCAACAGTCTTGCACAATTCACAGCTGAGTGATTTTATCTCCATCTTGCTTATTCAACAGATATGGGCTGTTTTGGGAAGGGTGCGACCTCTGTTGGTAGTTTTCTACAGCTATGGCTGACCCCAAAATAGTTGACAACTAAAAGACTGTTGGCTAACCACCCTCTTTGTAGCTGGTCACTGTTTCTTGATGAGGAGTAGGCTGTACATTTATGCATTATCTGTGTTATCTGCTACAAGTTTTGGATGCAGGAAGCTTAGTTAGCATAGACGTGTATTTATTTGCTGAAGATGTTTCTGTGTTCAACATTCAAAATAATTGAGTATCATATTCCATGAAAATTAAGTCTTAACTATTCAGAAGTGTCTACTTGAGGGTTATTCAAGAAATGTATAGGTAAATCAGTCCTCTCTAACTCCCTAAACTTAAGGTGTTCATGTCTTCATGTTATATTTGCTTGATGAAAAAGAAATTGTAAAGATAAAAGTTTGAAAACAATTGAATATTGAGAGTATGTGTAATAGCTATGAGCCATTACTATCATGTAACGTAATATATGCATTCTAAAAGTTACTGTGCTATGCAAAATAGGACAATAAAAGCTACATACCTTATGGAAAAAATGGAGTTAAAGACACAACATTCAAAAACTTCAATGAACCATTACTATGGTCCAAATGTTGGGCCTCCCTAAATTCATATGTTGAAACTCTAACCTCCAAGATGATGATATTAGGAGGCAGGGTAGTGAGGCAATGATTAGGTTATGAGGACAGAGCCCTCATGAATGGGATTAGTGCCCTTATACAAGAGGCCTGGGTGGCTCAGTCATTAAGCGTCTGCCTTCGGCTCAGGTCATGATCCCAGGGTCCTGGGATCGAGTCCCACATCGGGCTCCCTGCTCGGCAGGAAGCCTGCTTCTCCCTCTCCCACTCCCCCTGCTTGTGTTCCTGCTCTCGCTATCTCTCTCTCTGTCAAATAAATAAATAAAATCTTTAAAAAAAAAAAAAAAAGAGGCCTGAGATGGCTCCCTCATCCCATCCACCATGTGAGGACACTGTGAAAAGTGGCAATCTTCAACCTGGAAGAAGGCTTTCACCAAAAACCAAGCATGTTGTCACCCTGATCTCAGACTTCCAGCCTCCAGAACTGTGAGAAATAAATTTCTGTTGTTTTATAAGCTACCCACTCTCTGGCATTTTGATATAGCAACCTGAATGGACTAAGACACCCACACGTGTGCGCACGCATGTGCATATGCACACACACACACACACACATACACAGATGGGCCATGATAAAAACATTAACACAGTTTACTTGTGTGAAATTGTTAGGAAAGGTACAAATACTACAACAAATATGGCACTTTGCCTTGAAAAAGACCTGAAGTTTGCTTGTGAAAGTGGTCATAGGAAGGGTTGCAGCTTGTGAGTTATAGATAAGTGATGGAAGAGGTTATCTGAGATCAGACCGAAAGTCATAACACCAAATGTAGATGGGTGTGCCTCATTTCCCTCTCTCTACCTCCCTCTCCCTCCCTCCCTCTCTCATTTTCTCTCTCTCTCTTTCTCTCTCTCACACACACACACACACACGCACACATGCACACACACACATGCACGTGCATGCACTCACATGGTGTGTTTGGGTTGGGAGATGTTACTCTTGCATGGGTTGGTTCAGCTGGGTGCACTTTTATGAATTCACCTACTGTTTCTCACGGATGAAATTATGTATAAACAATCTCGAAATTTGTTCTATGCTCAAATTGTTCCCATTATTGGAATAAATTTGCATTTCCAAAACAAACCTTATAGCAGAATGACTGTACTTTTAAGACATGTTGTTTCCTCTTTGTTCTTTAATGGGAAGACATAGCTAATAATATGCTAGGTGTTTTCACTTAACAGCCATTTAATCATTTCTCATTCCGTTTTCTGGGCAGACTTGAGAGGTAAATGTTATTGTTTTCACTTTTATAGATAAGGAATAAACTGAGAGTGGTTAAGGAAATTTCCAAAGGTACTACAGTCCATCAGTGGTGAGGCAGAAAGAAACTCAAATCTGTCAAATTATAAAGCCCATGTTCATTGTCCAGATTACACTGTATCTGCATTATTTAAACAAAGTGAAGTGTGAGGCAAAAGTGGTAATCTAAAAAAATTTCTCCACTTGTATGGATCTACATTTTAATGCAATATAGTTACCTATATTTTCATACGATATAAACATTAGCATACTATTATAATTTTTACATTTCTTTATGTTGATTCTTAGCCATTTCCAAAGAAACTATTTCCATGAATGACATTAAATATTTTTCTGCTGAAAATGCTTTTCCTTATCTACCTAATTTACATAATTCTTGAAAGATAAGGAAATAATAGAAAACCTATGGGATTGTGAAAGTCTTGAATCACATATATACATTTTGCTCAATTTTCAGACATTACAGATAAGTTTGTATGTTATACCGAAAAACACTATAAATAGAGCAATTTAAAACCCATCATTAATACAGCTCAAATAACTTGCATACCTCTCAATGTGTTAGTTCTCATAATCTAATCTATGGAATATGACACCACTACTTTACAGCTAGCATCATTCCTTATATGCCTATGTGCGTGACTAAGAGACTTAGAAGGACTACTCTTCATTCCTTTGATTCCATAAATGATTGTTGAGATTTTGCTGCAGAGCCATGTCACGACCTCAGAAAACATTTCTTTCCTCCATATATGAAAGTACTCAAACATATGCTGCTTCCATAATTACCCTGCTCCTTCGCCAAAGGGTAGAAATTACAATTGGATGAAGTTTGGGGTCATTTAGAGTATACAATATCAAGTGTACAACTGAGACTTCTTATCTCAAAAATAATTTTAAACACTTGGCAACCGTAATATCCTAACTGATAAATTCATCTGAACAAATGTAGGTATATAAGTATACAGGTATTTTTATTTTTATAGGCATATTTGTTTCCTTAAAAATAAAAATACCCTGCAAATGATTAATCTATTAGGTGGCTATAAGCCATTATTATCTTTGTGTGCATGTACTTTCACATATCTCTGTGTCTCTTTTTTTACTGTGAGTTTATGTTTCTGCATTAATGTATGTATACGTAATAACGATTATACAGATACACACTCTTTTGAAACTGCTTTTCATCTATAATACATTATGATAATCTTTTATGTCAATATATTTTCAAATACAACATTGTTTGTACAGGCTGAATATTATTTCATTATATGGAAACATCAAAATTTTTAAGCAAGTCTGTATTTTGACAGTTACCTCTATTTTTAAATTTTTTAATATTTTGAACAATACTATGAAGAACCACCAACCAAAACTATAAATGTGCACAAATGAATTCATACTCTTTTTAAGCTAAATACATAGAATAGAATTTTTAGGTGAAAGGGTGTGCACTCCTTATGGTATTTGCAATTATTTCTGGAAAGACCCACCATAAATGGAACAAATATATCTCTATACATAAGGGACTTCATTCTGAACTTCATAACCAATAATAAGTTGTATAATGTTAAAAGTTATATGCATTCTTTGATTGTTTACTGTATGTGATGCTTTTTTGTGCCTATTGCCTATTTTTACCTTGAAACTTCACCTATTTTTCTCATTGTTCTTTTTCTAAGTTGATGTTTTTCTAAGTTAGTCTGTTTGAATTTGCCTATGCTAAGCATTTCATGTAAATGGAGTAATACAATCTGTGATCTTTGTGATTGGCATCTTTTACTTAGCAACTTTTCAGGGTTCATCCATGTTTTAACATGATCACTGCTGCATTTCTTTGTATTGCCAATAGTATCCCATTGTATAGATATACCACATTTTTTTTTGTTGGGCATTAGACTTTTTTTTCTCCACTTTTTAACTATTATGAATAATGCTCATATGAACATCTGTGTACAAGCTTTTGTGTGGAAATATATCTTGATTTTTCTTGGGTATATACCTAGGAGTGGATTTGCTGGATTATATCTATATTCCACTTTTTGACAAACTGCCAAACTGTTTTCCAAAGTGTGAATGAGTGCTCAGTGTCTCGCATTCTCATGAAAATTTGTAATTGTCCTTTTTTTTTTTTTTTTTAGCCACCCTAGTGCATATGCAGTAGTATCTCCTTACAGTTTTGATTTGTGCTTCCCTACTACTGATGCTAAGCATCACTTCATGTAGTTAGAGGACATTTATATATCTTCTTTGGAGCAATGTCTTTTCAAATCCTCAGTCAATTTTTAATTTGGGTTGATTGTCTTTTTATATTGAGTTGTGACCAGGTTTATATAATCTGGATACAAATCTCTTCTCAGATATGTGATTTGGAAATATTTTCTCCCATTCAATGGATTATCTTTTCACCTTTTTGTTGGCGCTCTTTGAAGCACAAAGTTTAGTTTTGATGTAGTCTTATTTATCTATTTTCTTCTGTTGCTTGTGTCATATCAAAGACACCATTGCCTAATCAGGTCAGGAAGACTTCCTCCTATGTTTTCTTCTAGAGTTTTGTAGTTTTAGTTCTTACATTTAGGTCTATGAACAATTTTGAATTAATTTTTATATGTGAAGTAGGAATTCAATTTTATTTATTTGCATATGGATATTCAGTTGTCCCAGCACCATTTGCTGAAGAGACTTTTCTTTTTCCACTGAATTGTCTTGACACACCTGTTAAAAATCAATTGACTGTAAATGCAAGTGTTTACTTGTGGACTCTAATTTCTACTCTATTGATCCATATGTCTGTTTATGGCAGTAACGTACTGCCTCAATTACTATAGCTTTGTAGTAAGTTTTGAAACAGGGCTGCATGAATGTTCTAATTTTGTTCTTCTTTATTAAGATTGTTTTGGCTATTCTGAAGAGCCATATGAGTTTAGGATCAATGCGTCATTCCTGCAAAAAAAGGCAACTGGGATTTTGAAAGAGATTGGGTTAAATCTGTAGATCAATTTGGGGATTATTGTCATCTTAACAATGTTATGTCTTTTGATCCCTGAACACAGTCTGTCTATTTATTGAGGTCTTCTTTAATTTCTTTTAACAATGGTTTTTAATGATTTTCAGTGTATAACATACCAAGTTGTACCATCTAGAAAGGTTTCTTTGTCAGTCACAGGCTAACAAAGACATGGTTGTGAGATCATGATGCAGCTTCTGTAAGCTTTGGCTAGAAAGTAAAACATACCATTCTGTCCACAGCTTAGGGTACATAGCTAGTAGGGTGACCCTACCTTAACAGCAAGGGCTTGGGGAATGGGGAGAGAATGGATAGAGGGCTTTCTGAGCACCTCTGACACAAAGCTAACGTAGGAAAGAAAGAAACATCAGGCTTTATTGCTATGCAAGGGGGAAAAAAGATGAGAAACTGTGTTTATTCTAACATTTGTGTAAAACGAGAGTTATATGCATAGATATGTTTGAATTTGTGTGGAAAATAAATGGCATGGTACAACACAAAAACTGGTAACCATATTTGCCTCTAGGGAAGTAAAGTTGAGAACTGTGGGACAGGATTGGATATGAAATTTACTTTTAGCTTTATGCCATATTTTACTTTTTGAACTTTGTGCATTTTATCATAGCAAGCAACATAAAAACTAAAACCTGATACCATTTTCATTAAAATCAGGAGCAAGCAATGGATACACAGAAATATTTAATTTTATTGTAAAGGCTCAAGATAACAATATTAGATGAGAAAATATACTAATAAATATAAATAATTAAAAAGAATATGTTTTTATTTGTAGATGACATGATGGATTTCCCAGAAGAAACAGATTCTTAACTATGGAGAATAAAGTGATGGTCACCAGAGGGGAGGTAGGTGGGGGGGATGGGTTGGATAGGTGATGGGGATAAAGGCGTGCACTTTGTTGTGATGAGCACTGGGTGTTTATGTTGAGTCACTAAATTGTACACCTGAAACTAATATTACCCTATATGTTAACTAACTGGAATTTAAATAAAGTTTTTAAAAATAAATAAATAATAAAAAACTATTATAGAATTAACTTTAAAATGTTGATAATTTCTCTAAATATAGGATATAGATTCAAAACCAGGTTTTCTCTTCACTGGCATTAACACTGTAAATTAAGAGCCTATGTAAATAATAATAACTATAAAATGTATTAAAATAAGAGTATATTTAACATAAAAGTTAAAAGATCTATATGAAAAATAATAAAACTATTAAAAATATATAAACTAGATTTTTTCAACTATATCAACACATCATATTCCAGAAGAGGAAGGCTTAATATCATATAAATGTCAAATTTGAGAATTTAAATATGATTTGAAGCAATTCCCCTCAGAATTTTATTTGAATAATTTTAGTTGAGAAATGCTTTTACTAAACAATGGTTTTAATATTCAATAGAGTTTGAGAATAATGAAAAAATGTAAAAGGAGGGAAGTAATAATAGTTATCAGTTATCAAAACTTGGTTCAATGGTATAATAAGCAAAATTGTATTATGACAGAGAAATTAAATATATTAGTAGAACAGTAAAGAGACTGGAAATAACTATAAGTATACCTGAGACTTTGTATATGATGAAGGTAATGAATGCTTTCATTTCAGAAACGAAGCATAGCATAATACAATAAAATCACAACAGGCATATCTTACTATTTTTCTGCAAGAGAATGATCAACCTCTATCCCACACTGTACATAGAGTTCTTTAATGGCAATGATATTTCCCTAAGCAAGGCAACAAACCCAGAGACCAATAAAAAAATACTGAGAAAAAATGGGGCGCCTGGGTGGCTCAGTTGGTTGTGTCCAACTCTTGATTTCAGCTCAGGTCATGATCTCAGAGTTATGAGATCCAGCCCCACATCAGGCTCTGTGCTGAGTGTGAAGCCTGCTTAAGATTCTCTCTCTCGCTCCCTCTGCCTTTCCCCACCCCTCATTCGCCCTCTCTCTCTAAAATAAAAAAAAAGGAAGAAAAAGAAAATATTGAGGAAGAATGGACCATGAATTAAATAAACCTCATTCAAATCATGCTAGTTTTTTCAAAAAACATCAAGTTACTTCTAGAAACCCATGTATAACAACTCTAAAGAAAACCTTCTCATGAGACTTTAATTTACATAAGCCAAAAATATACACATGCCATACTTGAATTTGTAAAAGGAAAAAATCTATAAAAAGCTTCCATGTAGACTATATATCTAATCATAATAAGAGATTTATATATAAAACAAAAAATGTCCAAACCATATTTATCTTTTTCACTAAAGTTAAAATCAACCCATTGCAATATCATAGCACTTTATTTTAACTATACCAAAAATCAAAATAAATTTTGTTAAAATATAATAATACAAAATCTGTTTAGAGATGTTTATTTTGGCTTTGAATTTTGGAAACTCATTTTGTAACTAAAGTAATATTTGAGAAAGTCATTTCCTATCTTTGGTCTTTAAATTCCAGTTGAAAATAAATTTAAACAGTTTGTAGCTCCTGCTTCTCTGCCAGCCACAATGAAAGAAATATCAGTTGTGAAGAATCAACAGTACAGAATCAGATCACCCTATACATGCAGTCACTCTACCAAAGGTGATGCTGCAAGGTAGTGAGGAAGTAATGGTCTTTCAATAACTAGTGTTAGGTCAGTTGCCTTTCTGTATTTTAAAAAAAAAAAAAAAAGGTAAATTACTATCTTACATCAAACATAAAAATCAACTCCAGAGGAATTGCAGATTTAAATGTGAAAAATAAAACTAAATATTTTAGAAGAAAACATGAGAGAGTATCTTCATAGCCATATGGTATGCAATATTTTCTTAAACAGGATGAACACAGCTTTAATTATAACCAAAATAAAAGTTATTAGACTACATTAAGATCAACTCTCTCCAGTAAGAGTGTGAATAGGCAGCCCACAGAGTGAGATATTTGTAATACAGATATTTGCAAATGACTTGTCAGGATATATTTAAAGAACTCTTGGAAATCAGTAAGAAAAAGACAGAAAACCAATAGAAAATTAAGCACAAGATTTAGACAAGCACTTTTAAAAAAGGGTATTCAAATGGCCAACAAACATGTGTTTAAATTCATTCATCTTCTGAAATTACAAAATGTAACTACAATATGCTACTATTAAAATGAAACAGAAGCCAATGTCAAATGTTGGTAAAGTTGTGGAAACATAAATTGATAAAATGACTTTGAAAACCAGTTTGGCACTTTTTATTAGCAGTGATCATTTGCATACACTATTCTTTAGCAATTCCACTTCTAAGTATGAACTCGACAAATATGTACACACATTCACTAAATAATAGAATGTTCACAGCAGCAATGTATATAATATCTAAAAACTGAAACTACTTATATTCCTACCAGCAGTAGAATGGATAAAAATATATGATATATTCACATGTGAAATAATAATATATGAGACTGAGCATACTGTGTGAATGCCTTCACTGGTATGGCTGAACCTCACAAATACAGTATTGCATGAAGGAAGTCATACCCAAAAGAGTTCATACTGTTAGAGTCCTTTAACATATAGTTCAAAAACAAAAGAATCTTCATTATATTAAAAGTCAAAAAGCAGTTTAAGTTTATTATGTGATTGCCTGTATGGGAGTCCCAGTAAAGTTGTTCTTTGATCTGGCTGCTGGTCACATGGGTGTGTTCGGTTTATGAGAGGTCACCCAGCTGTACTCTTATGATTTGTGCACTCTCCTTATATACCTTATTCCTCAATAAAAAGTTCAAAAAATATTAAGAAGTCTAGCCCAGAATAATTTTGGAATATATTCTCTGCATTAACCTATTTAGTCATGTAGAGAGAGATACTAGAAGATTCCAAACTGAAAAAGGAAAGTAGAAACATTTGGAACCACAATCCACTGAGCATAATACAAATTTTCATTTCATATTGTGAAATTAAGTGGAAATTTTTGCTTCAAATTAGCCCACTATCTTTTGAAAAAAAAATTGTTTTGAAACTTAGCATTTCAGGCTTTCTTATTGATTCATAAATCCTTATGTATCTTGTAAGTGTTTGTGTCATCTTTTCATTAGCCATAACATATCAGCAGCAAGCCCATCCATCAGGACAGCAGATGTGCATAGTGTTATGCATTTAAACAATGATCAAAATGTAGGAAGGTAAAGCATAAATAAGTAGATAAGGCTTGTTATTTCAGGGCTCCTACATCAAAACAATTTTTTGAATGGAAACAGTTCTTAATAATAATTTCATATCCTAATATATGGGGAAAATTCCATTTACTGTAGCTGCTATGGGTATGAATTTTCAATCTGATTTTCATATTAAGGCCACGGTGAACAGATTCTTTGTAAAGATGAACTCAGTAATTCATTTCTTGGACCAGTCATAAAAACCCTATCAAACTTGACTAAACTCGAAGTAACAGTCACTTGCCTGGTAATCTGTATTCAATGTTATGTGATATATAGGTTTTTCTAAATCTGATGGCTCACTTAGGTCAGTAATCCTGGCTTTATATTTCACTACTAATAATGCTAAGAAATTGAATGAAAATAGACTTTCAGATCCAATCTAGAGTAAATAGATGTAGGGATTTTCTGAGTCTCCTTAGGCATTTAAATTCAAGTTACATCAAAAACTCATCAATATTTTCTATTCTATTAGTTATTAGTGTATGAATAAGGTTTGCCATCAGTTCCTTCATTTTTTCAAGAGCAACTCAGTGAAATAAATTCTTTGAATCTCCAATTTTCTTTAAAGTATTTCTAGGTATTTACAATTAAGGAATCATGATTCATTTTAAAACTATTGGGATTAAACAGTTGGAATTTAAAATGTTAATTTCAGCAACTAGAAAACAATACTGGCTTTTTAATGTGTTATTTTGACAAAGAATATATTAGGCAAATGTAATAAACTTGCACCCCTACAAATTAATGATTAATAATAGCATATGATGAACAGTAGCCCATGTCTTTTACATGTCGGTCAAATTTAAATTATATCTGAACTATTTTATGGTCCAAACCCTGTCATGTTGTTTCTAACTCTGTGTTTTTGCACATTCAGATTTTTCTGTCTTAATTGCCCAAACAATACCTTTTAGCCCAATTCCTCATTACCTTTTCCTTCCTGAATTGCCTCCATTTTAATGAAAAAATATTGTCATTCACCAAATATTAAAAAAAATATGAGGGTGAACATACCTCCTTGTTTGCCTTGGACAATCACTTTTGTCCAGGTCTAATTGTTAGTACTGCCTCATTTTACCTTCAAAAGTGTCCCATTTAGATGCCAAATTATATGGCAACATAATCATCTGTGATTACCCCAGAGGTAATCATTGTGTCCTATGAATTTTATTTCTAAAATGTATCTGGAATCCAGCCTCTTCTCTCCATCTCTGCTGCCATCACTCTAGGTCAGCTACCAGCTACAGTTTCTAACTGCACTTTCCCCTTTTCCTCCTTTAAATCTTTTGTCTACAGTAGACCCAGAAATCTTCTTAAAGCAAAGCAAATGCCTATTTTTAGTTGTTTTTATGGCTCTTAGAATGAAATCTAAGATCTAAGTCCCTATCTGACCTAATCTTTGCCAACATCTCTGTCCTCACGAAAAAAGAGCAAGGTGTGTTTGAGAAACCTCATCTTTAAGGTTTTTGTTTGTGTCACCACTTGAGAGGTCTTTGCCATTCAAAAAATCTAGAGATTCCCTTTTTATTCTCTATCATATTGCCATATTTATTTCTTTCATAACTCTTATAATAATTTGGTGAAAAATGGCTTTTTGCTCATTTTCTTTCTGTCTGTTCCATGAGAACAAATTGTTCACTAGTCCATGTTCAGTGGTGAGAAAAGGTCAGGCACATAGTGCTATTTTTGGCAACCAGCAAGTATATTTCAAACACCTAATTTCCTCTGAACCTCTTCTAGGTAATGGAGTATGGTGAGGAAGACATGTGCAATCTTTACCCTCAATACACATACTCCAGTGTAATAAAACTGACATACGGCTGTGAAGAACATAAAATTAGAGTAGTGTATTAAAGTGAGAACTCTGCTTTCACCTTAGGCTCAGAGAAAGCTTCAATGAGAAAGTGCTATTAGATGTGAGACCTACACAATGAGTAAGGGAGAGCTGTATGAAGAGACTTGCAAAAAAAGAAAAAAGAAAAAAGAAGAGAGACCTTCAAGGAGGTGGAAAAACTGTACAAAGCCCCTGAAACCAGAAAGCACTTGGCATATTAAAAACAGAAAGACGATGAGTTTGATGACCAAGCAAATAATTCATTCAATCTTTCATATAATTCAATAGATACTTACAGAGTATGTATGCCACTGATTGCTCTAGGCTTTTGGGATACATCAGTGAACACAATAAGGAAAAATCTCTACCTCTGGGAGCTTTGCAATTTTAAAGAAGGAAGAGTAAATTATGATATTTAATAGCAAAATAACGAGGTATTTTAGACTAAATAATTTCTAGAGTCACTTCTGATACTCAAAAGTGAATTAAGTTTTGGGGCACCTGGGTGGCTCAGTCGGTTAAGCATCTGACTCTTGATTTCAGCTCAAGTCATGATCTCAGGGTCTTGAGATTGAGCCCCGCCTCGGGCTCTGTGCTCAGCGGGGAGTCTGCTTGAGATTCTTTCCCTCTCCCTCTGCCTCTCCTCACCACCCCCGCCCCGCTCTCTCTCTCAAATAAATAAATAAATCTTGAAAAAAGAAAGAAAGAAAAGTGAATTAAGTTTTTGTTTTTGTTTTAATTATAACACATTGAACAGTCTTCACATGTCACCTAAGGAACCAGAGAGGACTGTAAGCCTAGAACATGGATTGACTTGGTTCATTAGACTATCACTTCATTCTAAAGCAATGAACAGTTTCTTCCTATATGAGTTGTGTTTCCTGAATTGTCAAATATAATTTTATGTTCACCAGTATACTGAACTGTTATTTGAAGACCAGATACTATACTCAAGAGGTCTGCAAAAGAAGAATTTTTCACTTCAAAGAGCAGTGAAGGAACTTACCTTAGGTCTGTCCTATTTATGATACTGTTATTCCTCACATTAATGCCTATTGCTTTAACCAAAGGCTAATTGAATATAGCTAAATACTCTATTTGTTCTATAAGAAAAATATGACCTGTTTTGTTTGTTTGTTTTTCATAGGGGAGTAAATTAGTGGCAAGGCCTGAAACCCTTTAGATCATAGGTTATGACCTGTTGGTCACAGTATTTTGTAATTGCACAATGTAAACTCAGACAATGCTTTGTTTTGATGATGTTATTTTTTTTATTATAGGCATCCATATTTTCTATTTCAGCCAAAAATAAATGGCTATCTTGCAGCAGGAAAAGGGATATAGCCCTTCTCATACAAAATGATGTCTAAAATCACCTTTTTTATTAAAATCTTGAATTAAAATCAAGATAAAGAAAGTATCTTTTCACTTTCTAGAATGTTCTGATATAATCCTATCTTTCTGAAACTATGAGAATAAGATTGTGAGTAACATGCTGATCAAATATCTGAAGTGTGTGACCCTGAAAAGACATAATGTAAGTTGGCTTCTAAAAATTATAATTTGGATTTAGGTTATATTAGTAGAAATACAATATTTAGCATAAAGGAGGTAATAATCCTGCTCTAATGTTCATTGATCAGGTTACCATTGTAGTATCATGTTCAGTTTTGAAGAATATTCTCTATGATGTTTAATTTTATGTGTCAATTTGAATGGGCCATGGGAGACCTAGATATTTGATTAAATAGTATTCTGGGTGTGTCTGTGATAGTGTTTCTAAGTGATATTCACATTTGCTTTTGTAGAATGAGTAAAGCAGATTGCTCTCCCCAATGTGTGTGTGGCGGGGGGAGTTGGTGGAGGGAGGAGGGCTTCATCTAATCCATTAAAGGGCCTGAATAGAACAAAAAGGCAGAAGAAGGGAGAATTTGCTTTCTTTGCCTGTTTTTGAGCTGAGACATATGTCTCCTCTTGCCTTTGGACTTGGACTGAGACTATATTGACTTTCCTGGTTCTCTAACTTGCAGACCTTGGGACTTCTCAAAACTGCGTGAGCCATTCCTTATAATAAATTATATCTATCTCTATATCTATCTATCTAATCTCTATGACTTACTGGGTTTGTTTATCTGGGAACACAGATTAATACACTCTAAGAGTGGCAGTGGTAAAGTAAACGTTATTTAAAGGGCATGTTCAGGATGGGTATGGAATATATTAATTGTGAAAAGTCTAGGCTACAATAACATATAGATCCAAAAATTTTATAACTATTTCAAATACTAGTTTAGCTCTCATAAGAGAGCTACTTAATGATGCGAATCGGGTTCGGTTCCACATATTCATTAAGAGAGCCAGTCTGACAGAGGCTGTGCTGTGTTCAGTATGTGGGGTCCACAGTCAACTTGGGCATTGCCATCTCAGGCAAGCAGAGGGGTAAAACAAAAATGCGAGAATAGAATCTATGAGTCTAATGGTAGAGACAAACTCCAGAAATCATATAAAATCAGTGAGAGATTTCTCTATTTTGTGCTTCGGAAAGTCTCCCCGGATGATACAGAAGTTGAGCCTGATGAGGAAGTAACCTGCTTCCAGGGACTGCTCAGAGCAGCTTCATAACATTTAAATCAAACGCCATGTGATTCTTAGGGATATTAATTCTCATCTCAGTAGTAATCCCTCCCCCTCTCTTTTTTTAACTTTTATTCCCTATTCCATTAGGATGCCAAGTCCGTGAATATAGGGACTTTAGAGATTTTTTTTTTCTGTTAAATCTTTTGTTATTAGTACAATGTCTCTAACATAGATGTTTTGAAGAAATATTTATCTAGAGTGTCCTGATGTCTCACTATATCCTAACACATACGCATAAATTTCTGTTCCATCTGGTGACTGCTACTTGAAATATAATAGGAGACAGATGTTTCTATCTCCTAGATAGATGGCACCTCAAATCCTAATTCTCATAGATGAAACATTTTCAGTATAAATTAATGAGTTTAAGTGATTTCCATCAATCTCTTCCTTAAAAGTTTTTATAAGTAGCTTATTTGGAAATTTTCTGAATGAGGAGGAAGACATAAAAGAATTAAATAATGGATAAATAAATAATTAAATTAAAAGTAGGGCTTAGAAATCTTTGTCTACCTCTATTTAAACTGTAAGTCTTAGTTTGTAGACTTTACATTACGATATTACGTTGGATCAGTTCTTTCCAGAATATAGAACTTAGCTCTCTCACTAGCAAGTGAGGACGAGAAGTAATTCAACTACTCCCTGTGTATGTCACAGTGTGTCTGTTAATCATATATCCCGTAATAATTAATGATAAATGAATGGTGCTGGGTGTATTACAAATTCCCCATAGGATTTAGAACTACTACAAGGGAGCACTGAGTTGGTAAATAAACAGCAATGGCAAACTAAAAAAGTCTCTGATGTGCTACATGGGAGAACATCTTATCAGAAAAATACATGATGAGTATAAGTTTAAAAAAAAGCATACTAGGCTATTGAGCTTCTACTTGCCTTACTTTTTAAAAAAATTTTTTTTATTTAAATTCAATTTAGTTAATGTATACTGTATTATTAGTTTCAGGGGTAGAATTTAGTGATTCATCAGTTTCATATAGCATCCAGTGCCCTCCTTAATGCCCATCATCCAGTTATCCCATACCTCCCACCCTCCTCTCCTTAGCAACCCTCAGTTTGTTTCTTATAGTTAGGAGTCTCTTATGGTATTTGCCTCACTTGTAAAACAGCAAGTGACTGTGAGTTGATTCCAACCTACTTTTTAATAGTGTTTGCGGTTAATTCTCCCTTGGAAAATTTGGAGCTTTTTTTTTTTTTTCCTTAAGAAAACTACAGGTTATTAGTGAAATTTCTAGTGCTATTGGCTTCAAGTTGTTCTCTGTCGGCTGCCTCATAGACATGCTGTCCTTCATTTATGCAGATGGCACAGATGACCCACTATCAGTAGGATATTGCATCAATTAACGGCACATAATTGAGAAATAACAGATTGGGGTTAGGGGTGCAGTCCGGGAGTAGAGAGCAAAGTTTTCCCAGTCAGGAGTATAGAGGCCCATATGGAAATTAAATATCTGACCTTGACTTTAATGCCACCAGGATCTAATTGAGTTAACCATCTCTGTCACACAATGTCGTATAAATAACTAATATTCTTGTCATTATCACCCCATGCTATCTGTTAATGTTATAAATCTCTAAGTTCCACTATTCAAATAATACTGTTTCCATGATGACATTTCTGCAGATACATTTTTTTTTCCATGTAGTACAGACTTAGCATTGTCCTTCTAAATTCTAACTCGTAAGAGGTAATGCATAATGCTTGCTTGTTAATAAAATAATAGCTATCACATGTTGGGTTTTAAGGAGACTTAACACTATTGTCTTCTCCAGTGAAGTTCAGGAACCAAATGACAGATAAGACACAGGAGTCACTACTAATCTTCCCACATGGGGTGATCAGGCCAAAATGCATTTTTTCTATAGGCAGGCCGATGCAAAAGAGAGAGAACCTAGAAAAGGCAGAAACAGAGAGGCTGAGTTTCTTTATTCACCCTCACCAAGTAGGGTGAGGGATGAGGAAAAAAATTCAGATTTCTTTTCCTAAATTCCCTTGACAGGGAAACCTGGAGAATAGAGGGTCTCTCACTCCGAACACCGTATTTACCTTCTCATAGCAGGTGTACAGAATGTTTGATAACATGCTAAGCTATTTACATGGGTGGCCTCACATTGTCTTCCAAGTATGTTGTGAGTCAGGCATTATTATCTGCAAGAATAGAAGATGGATCAGAGGCCCAAGGAAGTCAGTTAACTTCTCAAATATTAAGTGAGGGGTCATGATTTTGAATTCAGGACTCTGATTCCAAAGCCTATATTCTTTGTTTCTATAATTTTCTGCAAATAAGTTATTATATATAATAGCAGCAGCCAGACGCTGGCAAATGGCATAAAAATACTTCTTCTTTTTGAATGATTTTGTAACTTCAGATTTGCAGAAATATGTTCAAAGCTGCTAATAAGCTTTATAAATGCAATCTCCAGCTCCCTGTCCCTGTCCTCCCCCAATTCCCTTCCATTTTCTTGCCACTTTGTCACATTAAGAGATCCAGAGACAAGTCTAGGAAGCATGTTTTAGAGAAAATAAGCTCATTCCTCTCACCATTCAGTATTGCTCCAGATATTTATTCTACATACATTATGGATGCAAATATTACTATCTATCTTTATATCTACCTACTTATCTAATCTATCATCAAACAATATATATATTTATATTTTTCATCTCTGGTGATACTGCTCTTGTAAAAACATTGACCAACATTTGGAAAGTGAAGCTTACAGAAAATTATGGATTATAGTTCTTAACTTAGAAAAATTATTGCTGTACCCAGGTGATTGATTTTACTCAAAAACAAGATGTTATAAGTTTCTGTTGTTTCCCCAAACACTGTGGCAGTCCTAGTCAGAAGCTATCCCTTCTTAAAAAGTTGTTGTGCATTGAATTCTGCTCTATTCTGCATGTACAACCATAAGTCAATTCTGTGTAATCACAACCTCAAGAGAGCTCAAATACTTCTCTGGGTTATTTAGGTGGGATTGTATTTTGTAAGACTTTCCAAAAGGTAATATACCATTCAGTAGGTAACAAGTAGAACTATTTATTTGTCACTTGCAAGATATATTTACATGTATGTGTATGTGTCTATGTGTGTGTGTATATACTTACATGTAATTTTACTATATTAAAAGTAATACACAGCATTACTTTAGTAATACACAGTAGTTATGAGTGGGTTTTTTTTCAAATCAGACTCCCTATATTTCTCTTTATTCTGCTGCTTATGAAATTTGTAACCTAGAGCAAATTACTTCATATGTCTCTATGCCATTTTCTTCGTCTTTAAAATGCAGAAAACAATATCTTCCTAGTGTTGTTATACACATTTCATGAGTAATGCAGGTAAAGCAAACCTTCAAACACTGTTAGGATAATACAACAGACAGAGGGGACATAAAAATTAAAGCATACGATTTCTATCTTCCAGGACTTAAATCTAGATCTGCTTATATAAACTGAAAAGAAAGAAGTTAGAGGTATATCTTAGGATAAATAAATACATCATATAATTGATAAAGGATGACAATATTTAAACTTCTTTTCATGTGCTAACAGCTTAATAGTCTTCTTCCTAAATACCTTTCATTTAATACAAACATTTTATTAGCAAAGCAATGTAAATTCAAAAAGTACTCAAAAGTCAAAAGTTTGAAGGCTCTCAGCACCACATGGCTTAAATGTAAGAAATGTTCACATGAAAATTTTTGTGCCGTTTACATGTTAGTTATTTTGGTTTTTAATATCTTTTATCATGTTCTATAAAAATATGGCACTTAATAGAGAAATAAGTTAATTTGAGGATCAAATTTCTGGCAAATTCCTCAAAGGCAGAACTTGATGAGGAATGAGTCAAAAGAATATGCACTTTGTTGTACTGACTAGCTTGCTAAGCCAGATGGGGAAAGTTGGGGAAAAATGAGAACATGACATTATGCCCAAGCCTGGCTCAGTAACAAACAGGAAAATCTTGTCAGTGATAAAAACTAGAAAAAAGCAATGAAATTAGGGTGGTTCTGTAAGAAGAGAATTTGTATTTCCCAGAATGTTTTTCTGACAATCTGCAATGAGTTTGGTAGGCTTTTCTTTCTTTTTTTTCTTTTTTTTTAAGATTTTATTTATTTGAGAGAGAGAAAGAGAGCAAGCAGGCAGAGGGGGAGAGGAAGAGGGAGAAACAGACTCACTGCTGAGCAGGGAGCTCTATGCGGGGCTCCATCCCAGAACCCTGGGATCATGATCTGGGCTGAAGGCAGACATTTAACCAACCAAGCGACCCAGGCACCCCGGAGTTTGTTAGGCTTTTTATAAAAGTCACAACCTGTCCTGCTCAGTTTTTCAGGAGCCCTTTCCTAGTAGGGTTAGGAAATTTGTATGCATATACAACCATTTTATAGGCAAAAAAACACAAAGATAAAGCATGACAACTTTCTGGCATTTCAAATTCCTATGAATTTCATGCCTTTGAGCACTAATTTCTTCTCTTCTGAAGACTGTGACAAAAGGACAGTTGCACAGTGTTTCTTTATGGCCTCTGGCCTTTCCCAGTTGTCCCTCACATGGAACACTAAGGCCTGTGTTAAGGATACTTACCATGCAATGGGTAAGTAATGGTAGAAAGTACTTTATTTACTGGCTTTTTATGTATAATTCAAGATTTAGGTATATGCTTCTAATGATTATGTTCAGTAATAGTTAAAATGATTTGCTACTTGGAGTAAGTCTGTCCAATTCACTATATCTTCTATATTATTTCCCAATGAAAAGAACTCTTAGGAACCTAGAATTGTAACATTAAGAGAGATGATGATTGTTTTCTTCACAGACCTATCATTTGGTGATAAAAGTAAATTCCTTTGAGTTTAAGGAATTTTAGCATCCTATCATGTAATGCTTTGAAGTAAAAACCAAGAAGTCCTGATTTTTTGTTAAGTAATGATCTGATGATGTTAGTATGTTATACATACTTCTTAGATTCTGCAATGAATTCTTGGGAAGTTAGCAATCTACAGCCATTCACAAATGAGAAATGAGAAATACAAGAAGACATTAATTTCCTAGGTTGTTGAGAGATTTAATAATTAGATGTAGGTATAACCTCAAAGCATATTGCCTGGAAACCCAATATATAGTGTCCAAAAAGTATTCCAAGTAAAGCTTAGTTCAGGACCTTTCCAGTAAATGGACATTTCTCTCCTCTCAGTAATCATAGACTTTTCATGGTCTCATGGTAACAAAAAGGAAAAAAAAAACATGTCTTGAATAACTCAGGAGTTTTGATTCCCACTGACATTAAAGAACTGTTAATGTGACATCTCAAATACTTCACACAAAATAATAACATCTATGCTCTATAAAAAGGAAGCAAAAAATAGGTTTTCATTGTAAAAAAAATAACCATTACAAATACTGAAACTGTATCATACATGACAAAATGGTAGACTTCTATTTTTTGTTTTAAATGGCAAATATAACTGTATTATTTCTGTATCCTTCTTTTTAGGTTATGTGAACATGGATAATACTTTGTTTGAGGTTGAAAGAATACCATCATCACAGTTATAGGTGAAATTATTAGTCATTCCAAAAAAGTCATTCCAAATACGGAGGAGCAGTTTAAGTGGGTGGTGGTAATACAAAGAGCAGATTACAGATATGGAAAATATTGTGATGATTATTCTCTAGGTTGTGGATATCCAAGTCTTTGGTATGGCCCTAATTTGAGGAGAATGCTGGAGTATGGAATATACAAACAGAGTAATAAAGGGGGTGGGAGTTGAAGGTGGACTTAATAGAGACATGGCAGGAGGCATATGGGTACTAAACAGTTGTGACTGAGCAACCCAATCTGATTTTCAATGAGCATCATTCATTCTAAATTTGAGTAGATGATGAGCAGAAACTCATGACCTTCTGTGTTGGGCATAGGAATTACGGTTGTAGTAAATTCTAGACTTCAGAGTGGGGATACAATTAAATTTGAGAGGAAATGCCAAAGTCCAAAAAAGTAAATTGGAGCTAACATAATGAAAAAGTCATTTACTTCCAGATGGATTGTACAAATATGACAAATACCAGTTATAATAAGCACCACCATCTTTTCTCTTTGGAATGGCACGCATGCTTACTCATTCAAGTTTATCTTTCTATCCATCATATATGTTACCTTAGTTACCAAGGGACAGATTGCTACTTGGCCTTGCTCTGCACAAAGTACAGTATAACATTGTGGAAATACTTATTCTCCCCTAAATGGGGACTTGTAGCATGAACTAGCTATCAGACATGGTAAAAGATTAATGTCTTTTTGGTTTGCTTTCTGGTACAGGTTTTAAATTGTTCCCTCTTCTTTGTCAGCTTTTTTCGAGTCTTTTTGTAAATCAAAACACAAAAACCTTGAGTCAAGATCTCAAAATTGCAATTCCATCTTTTCAGTAATTTGTTATGTAAATTTGGTAATTCATCTCTTTGTGATTCCCTTTCTCATCCTAGAAGAGAAAATAATAACTGTCACTCACCTCCATTCTTACTGACATTGTAAAGAATTATTAATGACTACAAAGCACTTCCCAAACAGAAAGCAATAGCAATAGATATTCTTTAAAATAAGTCTTTTTTCATAATACAATTTATACTGCCTATTTGTATTTGGTAGAGATGTTCATTTATTTATGATTCATTTTAAAGAAAATAAAATATTTTACAGGGGAGAAATAAATATCATCACCAAAGAAATAGTTAAAAGCTTCCAGCTAGAGTTTTCACTTTTATCCCTTTGTGTATAGACTATATGCAACAGTCCATACTTTCATTTAGTGATTTTCATAACATTGACACATAAATAAAAGGAGTTAGAACTCATATCTTGTGTGTATTTGACAAGCTCTAACAGAATTGTTTGCAAAATTTTATTGAAATCCCTGCTTTCATTTATCTTTGTTAGCACAAGCTCCAGAAATCAGTGGTATGGAATTCTTGTATAATTTAACTCTAAGAGAATTAAGTGTGCAGGTGTTCAGAGAATAGCCTATTTTTCTAAGTAAATAAAATCTTTTGGAAGAAAATATATTATTTTTATTACCTTATGAAAGAATATTCAATTGGTTTGATTCATTTCTAAAAGAACAAACAAAAAATATATTGCAAAGGAGGAGATGAGAAACCAAGAGACAAAAATGCAATTAGTTGTCAGTAATCTCACGCACTTGAAATAGTATAAGAAGCTAAAATTGCTTGCACAGCTACAACAAAGAGTGTTAGAGCTACAGTGCTTCTTAAGGTTGCTATATTAAACAAGGGCACATTTAAGCTGTATTTCAAAGATTTTGATCTGTGAACACTTTTCTCCTTGTTGTGCACCATCACAAATTCATCAGACAAACATTCAGACTTTAGAGAGTGGAGGGAAACTTAGGAAAGATAGTCCTGGTGAAAAACTTCAATTGTTTCTCTTTCCACTTGTTAGGCTGGGCCTCATGTAAACTTTCCTAGATAAATGAGTTTCAAGTGCATTTTGAAAGGTCTGTACAAAAGAAATTTAGTACTTTCCATTTTAATGGCTTGCAGTCCTGATGGAAGTTCTTTCTTTTAGCCAACCTAAACGCTTTATACAACATTTCAAGCTCACTTATTCTTGTTCTGCCCTCAGTGGCATCGGAGTACCGATCAGCACCTTCTATGTAATAATCCTTCATGTAATTGAAAACCAACTTGTTTCCCCAGCCTATTTTCCAACTTAAATAATATTAGTTCCCTTAACCTTTCCTCTGAGATTCTATTTTCCAAGCTATTAATCATGTTTATTGCTTGTCCTTAAACCTTCTTCAAGTTTTCCAAGGTCTTTTTAACTTAGTGAGTCCAGGCTTGCACACAGCACTGTGATTATGCTAGAAGAATTACTTCTCACATCCTATGCATTGTTCTTCTGTTTCTGTGTCCGGGGAGTTCGAATTGCTAATGCACCTTTGAAATGTGGCTCTTGCACTGTTGTTGCCATTGTTGTTGCCTTAATACCGCCAAATCCATCTTCTCCCACAGAATGATTAAGAGTTTACCTTTAAGTACACTACATCTGCCTTTGTTTAATTCTGAACCTTTCTAGTTGCAAAACATTTCTGATATTTCTTCTTCAAAATGGGGTCATCCTGCTCACCTCACCTAACAGTATTTGCTTGTTTGTTTTTTTCCAATTATAAGTGTTTGGGAGTTTAAGATATACATACAATTTTATATCAACAGAGGCACTGTTACCAGAATTAAAGCAGACTGACATTTCTTTATTTGGAAATGTTCTGCTTCATGTCTTTCAGATTTTATGTGTGATTCACTTTAACATGAAATAAAATTTAAAACAAGGGCACATATTCCTTGCATAGGAATCACCAAAATGCTTTTCACTTCCAAAATCATCATTGCTACCTTCCACAAAATTATTTCCTACAAATTTCTTAGTTGTATTTTAGACTTTCTACAAATTTCTTGGTTATATTTAGACTTTCTCCACTCCCACTATGGAACATATTTGGCTCCCATTAATACTTAGAGTCCTCAGCACATTGATTCCAATCTTTCTTATATTCTCCTCTCCATTTTTTTCCATACAAGAGCAATGGGAAATATAATTACATTTCATTTCCATTCTATATGATTTCCTTCATGCGATTCTGCAGATATTTTTTTTTTTACCATGCCTCACTTTCCAGTTTTCAGTCATTTTCATATGCCATAATAAAATATACATGCATTAAACATGCGGCAAATGATTTTTTCTCTCTCAGTATTTTTTAAAAGCTAAATAGACCATCCATGCCTTTTACAAACACATCTATATAATGCAATGCATCATTTAAAAATGAGCCATATATTGTTAAATTTGTCTATAACTACCTAATGCTGAAACTAGTTTAAAACCCATTTGCTTGCAGGAAAAAAAAAAATGTTATCACCTTGTGAAAACAGAGGTGTTAAAATAATGAGGTATGATTCCTTCTTTGCTGTGGACAAAAATCTACTGAGATTCTGATTCCTTAAGCTAAGATTCTATTTTCCTTAAGAAGAAATAGATTAAAGATTTTATTGTTTATTCCTCACCTTTTTTACTTACTTTGATCAGGGCAAATCTTTTGGAATTTATGTAAACTAGAGATTCCTCTGAGTCTCTTTGCAATTCTGCTGAATATTACAATTCTTACTTTGACTTTAGGTCATAAACTGATCATATCTTTATGTGGCTGTTGTTTAGAGCATTTTGTCTTAGCTTGATTTCTAAGAATTTGTAAGGTATATGAAATTCTTAAAACCTAAATACAAAGAGGTAAAATTGTATGCCACAACGCACATGTTCATTTAATCTTCACAATAATTGTTGACATTAAGCACTTAGGCATAGTGTTTAAATAGATTATCTCATGCATCTCACAACAAGCTACAGTTAGTTACTACTATCATCATCCCTGTTTTACTGAGACATGAAGTTTCCGGACTGTTTATAAAGGTGACAAATGGTGAAGCTAGGATTTCAACTCAGGTAATGAAACACCAGAGCCCATGTGCTTCTGACTAAACCACCCAGCACGACAGAATGGATGATTAAAATGCAATTGATATCAGAAGGCATACCTATCTGATCCATGATCAGCCATTCAATACGTTGTTTGTTAATTCTCTCTGGGGAGAAAATAAAGTCTCCATCAGTGTTTTTCTGCTGCAATTATTTGTTAGTTTTCTAAACGGTTTATTGTGTCATTAATCTACAAAATACAGCCACACTTATTGTTTACATTCCTTTTTAATTAGTCCCACAATCATGACACACTGGAAAGGTTTGACCTCCACTTAAAAAAAAAGATGGATCGACATTATATTTCTAACTCTATATCATTTTGCAAAATAATATTGTAAAATTAAAGCTTTTAAAGTAATTAAATAAATACACATGATATGCTATAATTTTATTTATCAAACTTTAAAAGGAATCTCTTATGCTGAATATTTTTAATAAGCCATTTCTTGATTAAGAACTCCTGAGAATATTCTAATACTATGTTATAGTCCCAAAACCATCTACTTTTACCAAGATTGAATTCCTTTACTTTCCATTCCAAATCTAAGATCAGGCTAAACCAGTCCTGGAACCAGGACTTTTGTTCTCACTTTTCAAGTCCACATGAATTGTAAGTATGTATGTGAGGGAAATGCATGACCTTTTTTAGTCAATCTTTTAATTTAGACTATAATTATAGGGATTACTTTGGGAGTTGATGTGCACTGGCAACTCCATAGTGAAGCAAACAGAGGTAAATAATGTAATCACAGCAGCAGCTGGGTTTCGGGTATGCCAACAGTGAACTTAGAGCTTCCTAGGCGGCTGGGGCAGGTGTTAGTGATCTAAATGAGGTTGGTGGAATGACTTTTATTACTTTACAATAGTTCTGGCAACTAGACCTATGTTCCTGACATTCCAGTCCTGGTTCCCACTTTGTTTTCTGTGGTTTTCCAGGAGGTTTTTAAAAGTTTTATATCACCCCCAACAGCTTTACTACCACCTCTCTCTCCAGGCCAGATGAAGAAGTAACGCACAAAATTGTAGTACTTCATTTTGCAGTGGATGTTAGAAGCATAACCATAATTTAAACATCCTGCCAGTAGTTCTTTTATTAACAAAGTGACCCCAGACATAACTGCAAACACTACCCTGTTTTGTAATAAAAGGGATGTATTATCTTTTTCTCTAAACATTAAATCAACAAAATTGATGGAATGCCTGCCATGTATAAGACATTTTTATAATAACTATTAAGTAGTTTTCCTATCTTCAAGGAGCTTAAAGACAGTTGGGAAAGCAGACTATAAGCTATGAAATAAAACCAACAATAGATGTTAGCAATTGGCCAGTGCCAAATTAATGGTATAGATACCAAGTTCTATAGGATTTTCAAGGTGGTAGAAAGTATATAGGAAACTCACATACATGGACTCTGTGGACTTGGTAAGGCATAAAGATAATGAGAATTTAGATAAAGTCAGAAGAGGTATAAACACAGTGTAAAATTGGCATCCATTCCAGTTTATCTGTAGCAGACAGCCTCTATTTGAGAACAATGGGAGATAACATGGGGAAAATAATGAAACAGTTGTGTAACAATAATTATAGTAGCAGTAATAATGATATTAAAATAGCTAAAATGTAGGTGCTTACTATGAGCTGAACATTATGTGTTTTCTTTGTGCTAAATAGCATCTGGTTTAATCCTCAGAACAAAATCAGGTAACAGATAGTATGATTTTTCTGAGTCTTCCGTATAAGGAAATGGAAGCTTAGGGAGAGCAAATACTTGTTCAAGGACATAGTCCTTTAGTGGTAAAGCCAGGGCTTGAATGCATATCTCTTTGACGTAAAAGCCTTTTTATTTAGCATCAGAGGAACAACTTAAGGCATGGCAGCATGAGGACACAGCCAAGATAAGAGAAAATTCTTTAAGGGGATTAATAGGTTTATAGATAGATAGAGATATGTCTCAGATAGGTATGTCTCAGGTAGATATACCCCAGTATATATTGCAGTAGGGAGAGAGAAAAAAATCACTTGGAGTACCTTGGACTCTCTCACCTCTTTTTGCCACTCTTCCCTTGTAGGTCATTCTAGGCTCCCTGTTCTTCCCCAGATATGGCAGAGGATCTTAGGACCACTATTGTATTTGTTCCCTCTGCCTAGGATGTATATGTTGCTCTCTCTTCCTCTGGAAGGAAATGTGGTTCTCTCTCTATCTCTTACAAAATTTTACTCCAATGTTACTTCTCACCTGGGCCTCTCTTGACATTTCTGTTAAATTGCAACAACCTCCTTCTCCAGGTACTTCTGATCCACCATATGTTACTTTGATTTCTCCTCTTATTCCATAGCACTTTTAACTTTTAAAAATATTATATAATTTAGTTACTTATTAGGTATGTTGCTCCTTGTCTCTCTCTTACCGCTCCAAAATATAAACTCCACAAAGGGCAAAAGATCTCCTCTGCTCTACTCATTGATATATCCAAGAGCCTAGAAGAGACTCAAGTATTGACTGTTGTTCAATAAATATTTTTTGAATGAATGATTATATCATTAAAAACTTATAACACAAATAACTAGTGCCCATTCTAAAAACTTTAGAAAATATACAAAGCATAATAAAAACATTAAAATAACCATAATCGCACCAATGGTAAATATTATTAATATTTATTATAACAGTTTTGTGCATTCATATATTTGTATTACTAAAAATTAGTTCTGAATCTATTCATTTTCAAAAGCATTAAACATGAAAAATAACTTGTTATCAAGATGATTTCTGAGATATTTTTATCTGGAAGAAATACTTATTAATATATATTTTAGTTATTCAAATGTCAACAAGACTTCTGTTTTTCACAATTTAGATGTATTTTATGATTATATAAGTCTTTAATTTTGAATGTAGAATACATTTAGATATGATGATCAGTAAGATTTTTGTACTGAAGATAAAAACAGTGTTTAAAAATATTGTCCAATGGTTTATTATCCAAAATATGATTTCAAAGTAAAAGCTTTCAGTGAGATGAGACAGGGAAGATGAATGTAAAAATGATACTACTGCTAACACACTCTAAATGTCCAGACCGGTAAGCTACTCAAATGAAAGCTTTTCAGTATTTCCATGTTCATTCACCTTTAATATAGCATCCATCACCTTGAGCAGCATTTATTATTTATACATCTCTATGTCTTGTATATTATTTCTCTCTAAATCATTCTCCATTTTGAAGGGAGTGATATATCTGATATCTTAAAACCAAATACGTGACTTACATATATATATGAGCATTTATAATTTAAACTAGAAGCCTAAACCAAATAGTAATAAAACGTAAGAAATGTAATTTTATGAAAAAACTAAAATATTACAAACATTAATGCTATGATTAAGGTAGACAAGGCACTTTTATAGAATGAAACAGTGAGAAAATATTTTAGATTTTGTGGTCAGGTAAATCCTCTCTGAACAGGTGAAATTTTAGCTGAGAACTGAAGGATGAGAAGAAGTGAACTAAACAAAGTCTATGGAAGAGACTTCTGAGCCAGCACATTTTTTTTTTCATCATGTTTAGTGTACCCTTTAATCCCCATCCCTTATGTCACCCATACCCCTGCCAACTTCCCCTCTGGTAACCATCAGGTTGTTCTCTATAGTTAAGAGTCTGTTTCTTGATTGGTCTCTCTCTCTCTTTTAAAAATTTTGCTCGTTTGTTTTGTCTCTTTAATTCCACATATGAGTGAGAACATATGGTGTTTGTCTTTCTCTTACTTATTTAGCTTAGCATTATACTCTCTAACCCTACCCATCTACCTATATTGTTGCAAATGACAAGATTTCATTCCTTTTTATGGCTGAATAATACTCCATTATTATTCAGTATATAAATATACACCCTACTTCATCTTCTTTATCCATTCATCTATCAATGGATACTTGGGTTGTTTCCATAGTTTGGCTACTGTACATAATGCTGTAATAAACATTGGGGACAATGTATCCCTTTGAATTCATGCTTTTTGTATTTTTAGGGGATAAATACCCAGTAGAGCAATTACTGGATTGTAGGATAGTTCTCTTTTTAATTTTTTGGGGAAACTCCATACTGTTTTCCATAGTGGCCACACCAGTTTGCATTCCCACCAACAGTGCAAGAGGGTTCCTTTTTCTCCACATCCTCACCACTTCTTATTTCTTTGTGTTGTTGATTTTAGCCATTCTGACAGGTGTGAAGTGATACCTGATTATAGTTTTAGTTTGCATTTCCCTTAATGATGACTGATGTTGAGCATCTTTTCATGTGCCTGTTGGCCATTTGTGTGTCTTCTTTGGAGAAATGTTTATTCATGTCTTCTGCCCACTTTAAATTACATTATTTGTTTTTTGGGTTTTGAGTTGTATCAGTTCTTTACATATTTTGGATACTAACTCTTTATTGGATATGTCATTTGCAAATATCTTCTCCCTTTCAGTAGGTTGCCTTTAAGTTTCATTAGTTGTTTCCTTTGCTGTGCAGAAACTTTTTATTTTGATGTAGACCCAATAGTATATATTTGCTTTTATTTCTCTTGCCTCAGGAGGCATATCTAGAGAAAATGTTGCTATGGCTGATGTCAGAAATTACTGCCTATGCTCTTTTCTGGGATTTTTATGGTTTCAGGTCTCAAATTTAGATCCTTAACCCATTTTGAGTTTGTTTTTATGTATGGTGAAAGAAAGTGGTCCAGTTTCATTCTTTTGCACATTGGTGTCCAATTTTCCAAACACTGTTGAAGAAACTATCTTTTTCCTGTTGCATATTCATTCTTCCTTTGTTGAAGATTAATTGACCATATAATTGTGGGTTTATTTCTGAGTTTTCTGTTCTACTCCATTGATCTGTGTGTCTATTTTTAATTCCAGTACCATACTGTTTTAATTACCACTGCTTTGTAATATAACTTGAAGTCTGGGATTGTGATATTTCCAGTTTTGTTTCTCTTTTTCAAGATTGCTTTGGCTATTCAAGGTCTTTTGTGGTTCCGTACACATTTTAGGATTGTTTCTTCTAGTTCTTTGAAAAAATGCTGTTGGTATTTTGATAGGGATTGCATTAAATCTGTAGATTGCGTTGGGTAGTGTAGACATTTTAACAATATCTGTTCTTCCAACCCACGAACATGGAATTTCTTTCTATTTCTTTGTGTAATCTTGAATTTCTTTCATCAGTGTTTTATAGTTTTCAGAATACAGGTCTTTCACCTCTTTGGTTAGGTTTATTCCTAGATATTTTATTGTTTTTGGTGCAATTGTAAATGGGATTGTTTTCTTAATTTCTCTTTCTCCTGCTTCATTATTAGTGTACAGAAATGCAACAGAATTCTTTATATTGATATTGTACAGTGCAAATTTATGAAAAAGTTTATCAGTTCTAGTAGTTTTTTGGTGGAGGCTTTAGGGTTTCTATATATTGTATCATGTCATCTGCAAATAGTGAGAGTTTTACTTCTTCCGTTCTAATTTGGATGCCTTTTATTTCTTTCTGTTGTCTGATTGCTGTGGCTAGAACTTCCAGTACTATGTTGAGTAAAAGTGGTAAGAGTGGACATTCTTGTCTTGTTCCTGACTCTAGTGGAAAAGCTCTCAGTTTTTCACCATTCCATATGATGTTGGCTATGGATTTTTCACATAAGGCTTTTATTATATTGAGGTATATTCCCTCTAGACCTATTTTGCAGAGTTTTCTTTTTTTTTTTCTATCATGAATGGATGTCATACTTTGTCGAATGCTTTTTCTGCATTTATTGAAATGATCATATGTTTTTTATCCTTTCTCTTATTGATGTGTTGTAACACGTTGATTGATTTGCAAATGTTGAACCACCCTTGCATCCCAGGATAAATCCCATTTATTCATGGTGTATGATTTTTTTTAAGGTAATGTTGGATTTGATTGGCTAATATCTTGTTGAGGATTTTTCCATCTATATTCTTAAGAGATATTGGCCTATAGTTCTCTTTTATTGTGGTGTCTTTATCTGGTTTTGGTATCAGGGTGATACTGGCCTCATGGAGTAAATTTGAAAGTTTTTCCTCCTCTTACATTTTTTTGGAACAGGTTGAAAAGAATAGGTATTAACTCTTCTTTAAATGTTTAGTAGAATTCGCCTGTGAAGCCATCTGGTCCTGGACTTTGTTTATTGGGAGTTTTTTGATTACTGATTCAATTTCATTGCTGGTAATTGGTGTGTTCAAATTTCCTATTTCTCCTTGCTTTAGTTTGAGTAGGTTATATGTTTCTAGGCATTTATACATTTCTTCTAAGTTGTCCAATTTATTGGCCTGTAAGCCAAAAGATCTTTTAAGTGAGGAGTCTTGAGGTAGAAAATGCAGTCTAAAAAATGCAACTGGAGTTCATTAAACAAAAGAGAGAGCAATGTGAGTTGAGGTTGGTGAGATTATTGGGTGCAAGATGATAGAGATTCATAGTCTCTAGTAATGAATTTGAATTTTACTCTCTGTGAAATTAGATGTCCTTAGGTGATTTTAATCTAAAGTGTTATATTATTTAATTTAGGTTTTCCAAATCTTAATCTGACTGCTGCATGTTGAATTACTAAATTAGGGATAGGAGTGGTTGTAGCTAGTTATACAAGATTAGAAGCTCTACATTGTTAACAATACTGTATTATATACTTGAAAGTTACTAAGAAAGTAAATCTTTTTTTTTTTATTTTTTTATTGTTATGTTAATCCCCATACATTACATCTTTAGTTTTAGATATAGTGTTCCATGATTCATTGTTTGTGCATAACACCCAGTGCTCCATGCAGAACGTGCCCTCCTCAATACCCATCACCAGGCTAACCCATCCTCCCACCCCCCTCCCCTCTAGAACCCTCAGTTTGTTTTTCAGAGTCCATCGTCTCTCATGGTTCTTCTCCCCCTCCGATTCCCCCCCTTCATTCTTCCCCTCCTGCTACATTCTTCTTCTTCTTTTTTGCTTTCTTAACATCTATTGCATTATTTGTTTCAGAGGTACAGATCTGAGATTCAACAGTCTTGCACAATTCACAGCGCTTACCAGAACACATACCCTCCCCAGTGTCCATCACCCAGTCACCCCATCCCTCCCACCCCACCCCCCACTCCAGCAACCCTCAGTTTGTTTCCTGAGATTAAGAATTCCTCATATCAGTGAGGTCATATGATACATGTCTTTCTCTGTTTGACTTATTTCGCTCAGCATAATACCCTCCAGTTCCATCCACGTCGTTGCAAATGGCAAGATCTCATTCCTTTTGATGGCTGCATAATATTCCATTGTATATATATACCACCTCTTCTTTATCCATTCATCTGTTGATGGACATCTTGGCTCTTTCCACAGTTTGGCTATTGTGGACATTGCTGCTATAAACATCGGGGTGCACGTACCCTTTCGGGTCCCTACTTTTGTATCTTTGGGGTAAATACCCAGGAGTGCAATTGCTGGATCATATGGTAGCTCTATTTTCAATTTTTTGAGGAACCTCCATACTGTTTTCCAGAGTGGCTGCACCAGCTTGCATTCCCACCAACAGTGTAGGAGGGTTCCCCTTTCTCCGCATCCCCGCCAACATCTGTCATTTCCTGACTTGTTAATTTTAGCCATTCTGACTGGTGTGAGGTGGTATCTCATTGAGGTTTTGATTTGGATTTCCCTGATGCCGAGCGATATTGAACACTTTTTCATGTGTCTGTTGGCCATTTGGATGTCTTCTTTGGAAAAATGTCTGTTCATGTCTTCTGCCCATTTCTTGATTGGATTCTTTGTTCTTTTGGTGTTGAGTTTGATGAGTTCTTTATAGATTTTGGACACTAGCCCTTTATCTGATATGTCATTTGCAAATATCTTCTCCCATTCTGTCAGTTGTCTTTTGGTTTTGTTGACTGTTTCCTTTGCTTTGCAAAAGCTTTTTATCTTGATGAAGTCCCAATAGTTCATTTTTGCCCTTGCTTCCCTTGCCTTTGGCGATGTTTCTAGGAAGAAGTTGCTGCGGCTGAGGTCGAAGAGGTTGCTGCCTGTGTTCTCCTTTAGGATTTTGATGGACTCCTGTCTCACATTGAGGTCTTTCAACCATTTGGAGTCTATTTTTGTGTGTGGTGTAAGGAAATGGTCCAGTTTCATTCTTCTGCATGTGGCTGTCCAATTTTCCCAACACCATTTGTTGAAGAGACTGTCTTTTTTCCATTGGACATTCTTTCCTGCATTGTCAAAGATTAGTTGACCATATAGTTGAGGGTCCATTTCTGGGCTCTCTATTGTGTTCCATTGATCTATGTGTCTGTTTTTGTGCCAGTACCATACTGTCTTGATGATGACAGCTTTGTAGTAGAGTTGGAAGTCCGGAATTGTGATGCCGCCAGCTTTGCTTTTCTTTTTCAACATTCCTCTGGCTATGCGGGGTCTTTTCTGGTTCCATACAAATTTTAGGATTATTTGTTCCATTTCTTTGAAAAAAGTGGATGGTATTTTGATGGGGATTGCATTGAATGTGTAGATTGCTCTAGGTAGGATTGACATCTTCACAATATTTGTTCTTCCAATCCATGAGCATGGAACGTTTTTCCATTTCTTTGTGTCTTCCTCAATTTCTTTCATGAGTATTTTATAGTTTTCTGAGTACAGATCCTTTGCCTCTTTGGTTAGATTTATTCCTAGGTATCTTATGGTTTTGGGTGCAATTGTAAATGGGATCGACTCCTTAATTTCTCTTTCTTCTGACTTGTTGGTGTATAGGAATGCCACTGACTTCTGTGCATTGATTTTATATCCTGCCACTTTACTGAATTCCTGTATGAGTTCTAGCAGTTTTGGGGTGGAGTCTTTTGGGTTTTCCACATAAAGTATCATATCATCTGCAAAGAGTGAGAGTTTGACTTCTTCTTTGCCAATTTGGATGCCTTTGATTTCTTTTTGTTGTCTGATTGCTGTGGCTAGGACTTCCAATACTATGTTGAATAGCAGTGGTGATAGTGGACATCCCTGCCGCGATCCTGACCTTAAGGGGAAAGCTCTCAGTTTTTCCCCATTGAGAATGATATTCGCTGTAGGTTTTTCATAGATGGCTTTTATGATATTGAGGTATGTACCCTCTATCCCTATACTCTGAAGAGTTTTGATCAAGAAAGGATGCTGTACTTTGTCAAATGCTTTTTCTGCATCTATTGAGAGGATCATATGATTCTTGTTCTTTCTTTTGTTAATGTATTGTATCACGTTGATTGATTTGCGGATGTTGAACCAACCTTGCAGCCCAGGCATAAATCCCACTTGGTCGTGGTGAATAATCCTTTTAATGTACTGTTGGATCCTATTGGCTAGTATTTTGGTGAGAATTTTTGCATCCATGTTCATCAGGGATATTGGTCTGTAATTCTCCTTTTTGATGGGGTCTTTGTCTGGTTTTGGGATCAAGGTAATGCTGGCCTCATAAAATGAGTTTGGAAGTTTTCCTTCCATTTCTATTTTTTGGAACAGTTTCAGAAGGATAGGTATTAATTCTTCTTGAAATGTTTGGTAGAATTCCCCTGGGAAGCCATCTGGCCCTGGACTTTTGTGTTTTGGGAGATTTTTGATGACTGCTTCTATTTCCTTAGTGGTTATAGGTCTGTTCAGGTTTTCTATTTCTTCCTGGTTCAGTTTTGGTAGTTGATACATCTCTAGGAATGCATCCATTACTTCCAGGTTATCTAATTTGCTGGCATAGAGTTGCTCATAATATGTTCTTATAATTGTTTGTATTTCTTTGGTGTTGGTTGTGATTTCTCCTCTTTCATTCATGATTTTGTTGATTTGGGTCATTTCTCTTTTCTTTTTGATAAGTCTGGCCAGGGGCTTATCAATCTTGTTAATTCTTTCAAAAAACCAGCTCCTAGTTTCGTTGATCTGTTCTACTGTTCTTTTGGTTTCTATTTCATTGATTTCTGCTCTGATCTTTATTCTTTCTCTTCTCCTGCTGGGTTTAGGCTTTATTTGCTGTTCTTTCTCCAGCTCCTTTAGGTGTAGGGTTAGGTTGTGTACTTGAGACCTTTCTTGTTTCTTGAGAAAGGCTTGTATTGCTATATACTTTCCTCTTAGGACTGCCTTTGCTGTATCCCAAAGATTTTGAATAGTTGTGTTTTCATTTTCATTGGTTTCCATGAATTTTTTTCATTCTTCTTTAATTTCCGGGTTGACCCATTCATTCTTCAGTAGGATGCTCTTTAGCCTCCATGTATTTGAGTTCTTTCCGACTTTCCTCTTGTGATTGAGTTCTAGTTTCAAAGCATTGTGGTCTGAAAATATGCAGGGGATGATCCCAATCTTCTGGTACCGGTTGAGACCTGATTTATGACCTAGGATGTGATCTATTCTGGAGAATGTTCCATGGGCACTAGAGAAGAATGTGTATTCCGTTGCTTTGGGATGGAATGTTC
>NW_022589710.1:4788164-4962288 GCF_004348235.1 Phoca vitulina
TGATCTTTTGCTTAGATGATCTGTCCATTTCAGTGAGGGGGGTGTTAAAGTCCCCCACTATTATTGTATTGTTGTCAATGTGTTTCTTTGCTTTTGTTATTAATTGCCTTATATAATTGGCTACTCCCATGTTAGGGGCATAGATATTTACAATTGTTAGATCTTCTTGTTGGATAGACCCTTTAAGTAGGATATAGTGTCCTTCCTCATCTCTTATTACAGTCTTTGGTTTAAAATCTAATTTGTCTGATATAAGAATTGCCACCCCAGCTTTCTTTTGGTGTCCATTAGCATGGTAAATGGTTTTCCACCCCCTCACTTTCAATCTGGGGGTGTCTTTGGGTCTAAAATGAGTCTCTTGCAGACAGCATATCGATGGGTCTTGTTTTTTAATCCAATCTGATAGCCTGTGTCTTTTGATTGGGGCATTTAGCCCATTTACATTCAGGGTAACTATTGAAAGATAGGAATTTAGTGCCATTGTATTGCCTGTAAAGTGACTGTTACTGTATATTGTTTGTGTTCCTTTCTGGTCTATGTTGCTTTTAGGCTCTCTCTTTGCTTAGAGGACCCCTTTCAATATTTGTTGTAGGGCTGGTTTCGTGTTTGCAAACTCCTTTAGCTTTTGTTTGTCCTGGAAGCTTTTTATCTCTCCTTCAAATTTCAATGACAGCCTAGCTGGATATAGTATTCTTGGCTGCATATTTTTCTCATTTAGTGCTCTGAATATGTCCTGCCAGTCCTTTCTGGCCTGCCAGGTCTCTGTGGATAGGTCTGTTGCCAATCTAATGTTTCTACCATTGTAGGTTACATATCTCTTCTCCCGAGCTGCTTTCAGGATTTTCTCTTTGTCTCTGAGACTCGTAAGTTTTACTATTAGATGTTGGGGTGTTGACCTATTTTTATTGATTTTGAGAGGGGTTCTCTGTGCTTCCTGGATTTTGATGCCTGTTTCCTTCCCCAAATTAGGGAAGTTCTCTGCTATAATTTGCTCCAACATACCTTCTGCCCCTCTCTCTCTTTCTTCCTCTTCTGGGATCCCAATTATTCTAATGTTGTTTCGTCTTATGGTATCGTTTATCTCTCGAATTCTGCCCTCGTGATCCAGTAGTTGTTTATCTCTCTTTTTCTCAGCTTCTTTATTTTCCATCATTTGGTCTTCTATCTCACTGATTCTCTCTTCTGCCTCATTTATCCTAGCAGTTAGCGCCCCCATATTTGATTGCACCTCATTAATAGCCTTTTTGATTTCTACTTGGTTAGATTTTAGTTCTTTTACTTCTCCAGAAAGGGTTTCTCTAATATCTTCCATGCTTTTTTCAAGCCCAGCTAGTATCTTGAAAGTGATGATTCTGAACTCTAGATCTGACATCGTACTAATGTCCGTATTGAGTAGGTCCCTGGCAGTCGGTACTACCTCTTGTTCTTTTTGTTGAGGTGATTTTTTCCGTCTTGTCATTTTGTGCAGAGGAGAATAGATTAATGAGAGAACAAAATGCTAGCAGGGTAACAACGTCCCCAGAAAATATACTCTAAACAAATCAGAAAAGACCTGAAGCAGTGGGAAAAGAAAGGGAAAGAGAGAAAAAAGAAAAAGAAAGAAAAAAAGAAAAAAGAAAAAGATAAAGATAAAAACAAACAAAAGCAGAACAAAACAAAACAAAACAAAAACAGAATGTGATCAAATATGATCAGGCTGGTTTATAGATCAGTGCCACACACTAGATTTTGGGTGTATTTTGGTCTGTTAAAAGAAAGTCCCTCCCACAATTTTAAAGAAAGAAAAACTTATATATGTACAAAAATAAGGGTTGATATGATGAAGGGATGGAATATGACTGTAAAGATGGAAATTATAAAAAATTTTATAAAAGGATTTGATAAGTTATTTGAAAAAAGAAAGAAGAGGATTGAAAAAAAAAAAAAGAAAGAAAAAAGGGAGAGAATGTGATCAGGCAGGGGAGTAGAAAAAAACCATACACTAGAGATTTAGAGTATATTTTGATCTGTTAGAAGAAACTATCTCAAGATTTTAAAGAGAGAACAACTTATATATATATGCCAAAAATACGGGTAACTACTATGAAGGGATAGAATATGACTTTAAAAATGAAAAATAAAAATGTTTTTTTTTAAAAAAGGGATTGATAAGATGTTGGTTGAAAAAGGGAAAAAGAAAAATTCAAAAAAAAAGAAAAAAGAAAAAAGAAAAAAAGACAGTTAAAAAAAATAATTAACTTTGAAAGACTAAAGAATCATGGTTAAAAAGCCATGAATTCTATGTGCAGTATTCCCCTAGCGCTGGAGTTCTGCCGTTCTCATTGATCGGTAAACTTGGTCTTGGCTGGCTGTTCTCGCTGATCTTCTGGGGGAGGGGCCTGTTGCCGTGGTTCCCAAATGTCTTTGCCGGAGGCAAAATTGCCCCGCCCTTGCCGGTCCGGGCTAAGTAATCTGCTTGGGTTTGCTCTCCGGAGCTTTTGTTCCCTGCAAGCTTTCCGTACAGCTTTGGAGGCGGAGAGTGAAAATGGCGGCCTCCCAGTCTCCGCCCCGGAGGAGCCGAGAACTCGGGGTCCTGCTCCTCAGCAAGCCCCCAGAGAAAAGCAGTCAGTCACTCCCGTCTCCCTGGTCTCCGGCCACACTCCGCGCTCACCCGGCCTGTGACTGCGCCTTTCTATCTGGCACACGACCCCAGGTGGAGTCTCCAAACCCAGCAGATCCCTGCGGCGCGCTCCCGCACCTCTCCTCCCGGGGGAAGAACGTGAGTCTCCCCGGATCTGCCGCTTGTTGGGTCCCTGCTGGAGGAGCAGTGGCCCGACTGTGCCGCGGGTCACGGTTTATGGCAACCCCGAGCTGAGAGCCCGCGCCTGGGCTCCGTCTCTGGAGCCGGCTTCCCTGCTCCGGTACCTGGGAGCTCTGCCGCACTCAGGCACCCCCGGTCTTTCTGTGACCCCGAGGGTCCTGAGACCACACTGTCCTGCAAGGGTTTCACCCCCCACTTCGCCACCTGAGTGAGGTCCCTCAGCGGAGCAGACTTCTAAAAGTTCCGATTTTGTGCTCCGTGGCTCTATCACTTGCCAGAAGCGGCCCACGGAGGCCCCTCCCCCGCCGTCTATCCTCCCGAATAACGCCTCGGATTCACTTCTCCGCACGTCCTACCTTCCAGAAAGTGGTCGCTTTTCTGTTCAGAGAGTTGTTGCTATTCTTTTCTTCGATCTCCTGTTGAGTTTGTAGGTGTTCAGAATGGTTTGATCCCTATCCAGCTGAATTCCTGAGAGGAGACGAAATCCAGGTCTCCTACTCCTCCGCCCCTAAGAAAGTAAATCTTAAATGTTCTCACAACACACACACAAATGGCAATTACATGATTATGTGAGTTGATGGATGTACTAACTAACCTTATTGTGGTAATCATTTTGCAATATATAGGTGTATCAAATCATCATGTTTTACATACCTTAAATTCTATACAATGTGATATGTCAATTATTTCACTAAAACTGGAAAAAAGAAAAAGAAGCACAGAGACCAGTGGGCATGAATGAGCCAATCAGATAGTCTAACCAATATTTTGAATCTTGAGACCAAAGTTGAAGAAATTAGCATATTTTACTAATTCCTGATACTTGACCATACACTTAAATGAGTTGAGAATCAGTATATTTTCATATTTATTATTTTTATACTATGTGAAAACATAATGTTGACAATTGTGTATAAAAATGAATAGCAATCTTTGAATACATATACAACCTACCAAGATTAAATCATGATGAAATAGAAAATCTGGACATACTAATTACTAGTGAGGAGGTTAAATCAGTAATCAAAAACCTTCCAACAAACAAAAATCTAGGACAAGGTGGCTTCATTGTTGAATTTTACCAAACATTCAAAGAATTAATACCAATATTTCTCAAACTCTTTCCAAAAATAGAAGAGGAGGGAACTCTTCCAAACTCATTTTATGAGACCAATAATACCTTGATACCAAAACAAGGGTTTCATAAGAAAAGAAAATTACAGGCCAATATTCTTGATGAACATAGATGTAATAATCCTCAACAAAATATTAGCAAACTAAATTCAATAACACATTAACATAATCATACAGCACAATTAAGTGGGATTTATCCTAGAGATGCAAGGAAGGTTCAACATCTACAAATCAGTCAATGTGATAAACTGTGTTAACAAAATGAAGGATAAAAATTATATGGTCATTGCAATAGATGCAGGAAAAGCATTTGACAAAATTCAGTATCCATTATGAAAAACTCTCAACAAAGCAGATATGGAGGGAATGTACCTCAGCATAAGAAAGGACATGTACAATAAGCCTATAGTTAACATCATATTCAACAGTGAAAAGCTAAAAGCTTTTTCTCTAAGATTAGGAACTAGACAAGGATGCCCACTCTGACTATTTTTATTCAACATAGTATTGGAAGTCCTAGCCAGATCAATAAGGCAAGAAAAAGAAGTAAAAGACATCCAAATTGGAAAGGAAGGAGTAAACTGTCACTATTTGTGGATGACATGATATTGTATATAAAAAACCATAAAGGATCCATCAAAAACAATAGAACTAATAAATGAATTCAATAAAACTGCAAGATACAAAATCAATACTATAAATGAACTATCAGAAAGAGAAATTAATAATCTCATTTAAAATTGCATCAAAATGCATTAAATGCCTAAATTTAGCAATTTTTCAGTAGTCTTTTACAACTCTGTTTTTAGAGAATTAAATATAGTTTTCTTGAAATGGCTTTCTCATTTGTGAGTTAATTAACTTGTCTTTCATTTGGCAAAATTGCTTCCTCAAATAAATTCTTCTGTAAGTGTATATGATTACATAGTTGAATCATTAAATAGTTTAAAATTATTTTCTATTTCCTTTACACATAAAAATAAACTTAGGAAGAGTCATCAGTGTCTTTTTTCCCCACACTGACTTGTCAAATTTGATCTATTGACTTCTGGTTACTGATGCTGTTAAGTTGATGTTGAGAACTATAAAATAATTCCACTTATTTGTTTTCTTTGTGGGTGATATATTTTTTATTTATTTCTATTTGTTTTTGAAATCGAGGATAAGTCTTACTGTGCTCTTATGTATTAAAGTTTTATAGGTCATGAGCTATTTTCTTTGGCAGGTTAAGAGCAACTTGTTTTTCTAAAGTTTCTTTTATTATGCCAGAGAAGAGTTCATTTTGACTGGACTAAGCAATGACAGCTTTTAAACAAACTATTCCAGTGTTTTATATGCATCCTGGACATTTATACTAGGAACAAAATAATGCTAACTTTACATTTTTCTAATTTTAAAAAGTAAGTTCATATGAGTATAAAGACTAAATATTTTACAACCTTTCAAAAATAAATAATGTTCAAATTATTCTGGGTAAATTATTCAAAATGGATGAAAGAAAATTGATAAAATGGAAAAATGAAAAATAGTCATTTAGCTAAGACAGTAGAGTGCTTATGTACATATATCTGTTGAAATGATTTTTTGAGGATGATGTTATAATATCTTATATATCCCAAATGTTTGTAAATAAATATGTATTTTATTTATAACTAGAAAATATAAAAATCATGCTCAGGAATATTATAAGATTGCCTTTGAGAAAATTTGGATATTTATAATTTTGGGCAATACTTTGCCAATTTTTGAAAACCAGAAGTTTGGGGACAGCCATAAAATTCAGCTTTGGCTTATTAAAACCTATGTCTAAGTCATAAAAATTAGGTAATTAGTCAAAATGAAATGAAATAAACTAGTGTTTTATAATTCTCTTTTAGTTATGTTCCATGGAAATGAGCAGCTCCATCTATTTGAATGTTTAAAAATAAACTAGACTCAGTGATCTGATGTTTAAAACATTTACTGGATATCAATTATATGTTAGTTATAGTAAAGTAATATACATTTCCTTTTGTTCCAGTGTTCCTGAGAAGAAAAGCTAGTTAGCTAGTGGCTAGAATTGATTGATAGTGGGAAATTATAAATCTTTTTCTGACGTCTTAATTGGAACCTTGGTAGTCAAGTTAACTTGCTCAAAAATTATTAACAAATGGAAATTCTCCCTTCCAACTTATTTATTTGTAGTTATGAATACACTTGCTGTTATGATTATTCCACAAAATATTTGTAATAGTAGCTCCATGTACTTAGCTCACGTGTACTAGGAGAAATTTTGTCTAAGGTTTCAGGCAGTTGCTTTAATTTGTTTGCTAAATTGTATCAGTTAGGTTTATATTCAGCTATGGGTGAGAGAAACTAAAAGTAATTGTGCTTAAAAGAAGGTAGAGAAGTTTCTTTCTCAAATGAAAAGCCAGAGGTAGGTTGTTCAGGGCTGGTGTTATTTTCTGTGGTGACAGTTATCCAAGCTTCTTTTATCTGTGCTCTGTTGTGCATGTGCTTAATTTCTAGGGTCATTTTGTGGTCGAAGGTGGCAGCACTAACTCTGACATTGATGTAGGAAAGACGTTAGGGTTTGAAGCTGGTGGCCAAGAAAGAATCCTTGAGATATCTTTGGTGCAAAAAGGTGGTTTTATTAAAGCACCGGGACAGGATCCATGGGCAGGAAGAGCTGCACTGGGGTCATGAGGAGTGGCCCATTATATACTTTCAAATTAGGAGGGGGTTAGGAATAGTGTAAATCTCTAAGGGATTTTGGAAGCAAGGTTTTCAGGACCTTGAGGGGGCTAGCTATTGTTAGGAAATGTCATTTATTACTGTTTAATAAAACCTTAGTCATGAGACCCTTCAGATGTCTATCAGTGGGTCATATGCTTGGGGGATGATTGCCAACATGTATTTGGGGGGCAGGGGGTAGATAAAGAAAGTTTCCAAAGGAATTTTTATATGTTAAAGTAGACCTACAGGATCCTGGGGGTTGGGCTAAGATTGCCTTTTGCCCTTAGCAAAGTATTTACAAAGAGGCAGCTGAGTTCCTAGAGGAAGGTCACTCTGCCTATTTCAAGTACTTGTCAATGGGCTATAAGTAGTAAGGAAATTTAATTTACGTTTTGCCTTTGTTTCCCACATCAACATCACATACAAATTTCATGAGCAAGAAGCACAACACTTAGGTTTACCTCTCAATGGCCTAAGTGTAGTCACCTTTCTATATCTAGTTGCAAAATACTGGGGGAAATGCAATCTTCAGGCTAAATGAAATGTATCCTACCATAAATGTAAGGCTGTATTTCTGAAGAATTTGAGCAATTGATTTTGGGGAGCAAATATTCTCTGACAGATACCATTGTTAGGCACACATGGAATTTGACACCACCTAATTGCTATAGATGAGATTTAATTTTCCAAATTAAAAAGATCTATACTAGAGTTCACCCTGTTTTTTCCCCTTATACTACGACATTTTATTTTCAACACAGGGGAGTAATTGTATTAAAGCACAGGTAAGTCATGTTACTTATCTGCCCTTAAACTTCCAATGGCTCCCATCTCACTAGAATAAAATCTGTTCTTCACCATGTCGCTAAAGGCCCTCCATGATATTGACTCTATTTCCCTGACTCTACCTATGAATCCCGGCTCACCATTTTTTAGCTACCTTGACTCCTTCTTATTTCCCAAATAAGCCAAGCATGCTTCCAAAGTAGGGCATTTCCATGCTTTGAGAGATACTTTCCTTGACCACTAAGTCATTCTCAATCCATTAGCGTGATTCATTTTTCTTTATAGAAATGTCACCTCCTGGGTGGCTCAGTCCATTAAGTGGCTGCCTTTGGCTCAGGTCCAGGTATCGAGCCCAGCATCAGGCTCCATGTTCAGTGCGGACCCCCTCTGCTTCTCCTTCTCCTCCGGCCCCTCCCCGCCACTCATGCTCTCTCTCTCAAATAAATAAATAAAATCTTAAAAGAAAAGAAAAGAATGGCACCTCCTAATTCGTATTAAGTATGAATTTATTTTTATCTCTTCCCATTAGAATGTAAACTCCATGAGAGCAGGGTCTTGTTCATCGTTAGTTTATATCCATTGCAATTTCCTTTTCCTTTAAATTATCACCATCTTGGGTGGCTCAGTTGGTTAAGCATCTGCAGTCGGCTCAGGTCATTATCCCAGAGTCCCAAGATTGAGTCCTGCCATCAGGCTCTCCCACTCACCGGGGAGTCTGCTTCTCCCTCTGACCCTTCCCCCTCTTGTGCTCTTTCTCACTCCCTCTCTCTCAAATAAATAAAATCTTTAAAAAAATAATCACCATCCTTTTACCTATTCTTCTAATCAGATATAAATGACTAATATTTATTTTTTTGAAAGGTAACTTTTCATCACTGAGATGTATTTTTCCTCAACCATGATACTTTAATTTCCCCCCCTCAAGAGAAAATGTTCTTTATAATAGTTTTACTTTCTCTCCTCCTATCCACTAGTTGTTTTTTTTTTGTTCCTTTTCCATGATACCTTTAGAATACATTTACTTCCTCCCTCTTGACCTTCATTTCCTAGCATTTTTCTTTCCTGATCATTCATGTCTGATAGAAATTTTCTTAATTTCTGATTCAGAAAACTTTCCTTAATATTGGTATTATATATTTTTAAAGAGACTATCTTTATTCATTAAATACCTATAGTCTGTCAAGGTTCACATCATACCACTATTTCCTCTGCTGTTAATCTTTCCCCATGTTGAGATCTCTGTTTTGGTTTCTTCATTATTTTGGGTGAACTCTTTCCTCAAGTACTTGAGTAATAAAGTTTCTCCATTTTTTAAATAACCCCTTATAATTTTCCCCCTTCCCATGCCAGGTATGGTATTGTTGGAATAAAATCTTTTTCTCTCTCATTTTCTCATTTCTCTCATTTTTTCTCTGGATTCATTGTTTTCTACATTCTATTTTTGCAAATGAGAAGTTCAGTGCTAGTTTTTTAGTTTTTTTGTGGCCCCTTGAATTTGAGTCATATGTTTTAAATATCATTAAGGGTAGAATCTCCCATTTGGTAAAAGGCAGAAAAATTAATCACTCTCTCCAGACCATTTTCAACATTAAGGACACCAACCTATTCACTCCTGTTGAAGTTCTCTTTAGATGTAGGTACTCAGATTAAGCTCTTCCTGATGTCTATTGCCTCCAGCTCTGCCCCAGCTTTCTACTGATTTTTTCCCCCAAGACTACTAAGGAGGGAATCCTTTGGAAATTTAATAGAGGTAATGCCACTACAAGTTTTCTAGTTTTAGCGGAATCCTGGCTAAGAAGATACAAGTAAATTGTAGTTAGGATTGGAGGGTAAGGAAGGTATACTTAGGTTTTCATATTCCTGGAATCCTTCAGCAAGAAAGGATCTCTTGTTAACAGCAGGATGTTGAGATTAAACAAGATATGGTTTTTCTATCCTCATAGTGATTTCCAAACAAAACAATAAATTATAAAGTGTTTATATTGAGAATATTTACTTTCAAGTGATTAGATTATTAGCTATGGGAATTATTTATTCCATAAAATAAGCCTTTTGTTGGAATAATGAAAATGATTAACTTTAGTTCAAAATGAAGGTAAGAACAAAAATAAATTTAATTGTTAAACATTGAGTGGGTACACTAATGTTATTATAAATCACAATGACTTTTACAAGTGAACTTTTGAGCAAAGAAAGGTTAACCTAATTATTCTGTTCTGGCAAGATTTTTTTTTTTTATCTGAAAAGAAAGAGGTAGGAAATCTAATTAAGAAAAATTCATGGACTTCAGAGAAAGATAGTAGCATAAGAATAGACTTACAAAGGTGTTCTTTAAAAATCTGACCTAAATGATTAAAAAAAGATGAAGATATTTAAAATTATTTTAGCATCATGGAAACTAAAAATCCTTTCTAACTATGAGTTTGAATCTCATGCAGTTGCTAATATTCAACCATTTTTGATCTACAAAAATAGTAATTTCATTATCGTTCAGCTTAATATCAAATACATCCTTAGGGAAAATTCTACAGACACACTATAGCTTGATGACATATGATAGAAGAAATACAAAACTAATATTATGTAGAGAATTATTCTTTGTTGTAGGAAGTTTTAAAAATGTAATAAGTATTAAGTTTTTCATGACACCACTACCCTATTATAATTTCTTAATTTTAATTAGTTGGCTAGATTGTTCAAAACATTTGTTCTTCTTTTCAGAAAGGATATGTGAATGCTATCTTTTCATAACTCCTGAGAATTTAAGAGTATATGTCTTATATTTCAGTTATATAATATGAGAAATGTTGTTCTCCATCAAAACTTTGGACATAATCTTTGTTTTTCCTTCTTCAGAGGCAAATTCCATGGACAAAATAATTCTTTATAGAATCTTTTTTAATCCATTTGGATCAGCATGCCCGCTCATTAGGATATGTCTTAACCATTATGCTCTTTTTGTGTGTGTGTGTGTATATTGGATACTTTTTATCTAAATTTTCAGGCATTCTTTATCTCAGGAAAATTTCATTAAATTTTGAAAGTTTTTTCCTGTACCCATTTTTTCTTTTTTTTTTTTTTTAAGATTTTATTTATTTGAGAGAGAGAGAGAGCACAGGAGTGGGGGGGAGGGGCAGAGGTAGAGGGGCAAGCAGGCTACCTGCTGAGCAGGGAGCACAATGTGGGGCTCCATCCCAGGACCCTGGGATCATGACCTGAGCCAAAGGCAGATGCTTAATGACTGAGCCACCCAGGCACCCTGTACCCATTCTTTTCCTGTTGTCTTCAGAAATACTAATTATCTCTATACTGAATCTTAGTTTTCTGTCCTCCATAATGATCATCGTCTTACTAAATCCCTTTAATTCTACTGGAAATTTACTCTGATTTTCTGATTTTTCTCAAGTTTTTCATTTACTACTTTAAAGAATATTTTTACTGCATAATACATTCTTTAGCATTGCTTATAGCAGAGGAAATTAATACTGTTCAAATAATAATATAAATACATATGTATTTACAAACTCTGAAGAAAAAGTACATGGACTTTTAAAGTGTACATGAGAAGAATCTTACATTTTTCAGGTGAAATATGAGGAAAATTAATAGGAACTTACTAGCAAAGGTAGTAAGAAGAAAAGACATCTCCACACAGTGAGAGAATTGAGTGGAAGATCCTGAGATGGGAAGGATCACTTCACATTAGAAAAAATCCTACCATGAAGCTAGTGCTGCTAGACTACAGAGATAGAGTGGGAATTCTTACAAACAGCAGGAAAAAAAAAAAAAATAGGGCATTTGGGGCATTGTTTGTTTACTTAAATTTTAATCTAAAACCAATGAGAAACAATTATAATCAGGGGTATAATCAGACTTTAAGAATGTATCACTCAAGCTGCAGTACTAAGAATGAATCTGATGGAGGAGCAGAGGAGGATGACTATTTAGAAGTCTATTGAGGTAGTAAAGTGAGAATTAGCAGAATACAGAAATAGAACATAGCATAGAATAGCTCTATGGTATTAATGTTATTTTTCCAGTAGAGTTCAAATATCCAGACAAAGTCATAGACAAAATATGTTTGATTTCATTCGTATTTGAAATATAGACACATAATTACAGTGATAAAGCTTATGGAAATGATATTCCATAGAATCTAATCTGGAAAATACAGGTAAAATGAGAAAAGGATATAAACTGACACAAAAAAGGAAAGATTAAAATAAACTGGAGTTTTCAATACTTTGCAGATGGCTTATATAATTATCACCACAACACTGTAAGTTAAGTACTAGTATTATCCTAAATATATAGATGAGGGAAATAAAGTACAGAGGTATTAAGTCACATGTTTTAGCTTGTAAATTTGAGACACGGTATAAATCAGACAAAGCACAAAGAGAAGAAGAGAGAAGGAAACCGGACTGAACATCACATCTTTACTGGAGAGCTGATATAGGCAACACATATCCATGTTCCCCATAAACCACAGTGGGATAGTCTTGGTGTAGTTACAATTTTTTCTCTTCTCAATTCTAGTAACTTCCCTTTACTCTCTCATTCCATTTTACTATAACGCCTTTTTTGGTTTCTTATTTCATACCTACCATGAACTATAAAAATTCTCTTACAGATCAAAGCAGTAGAATGTTTCTTCTGTTTTCTAAACTAAATCATCTTTCAAAGTGGTCTCTTCTTTTGCTGTTGTTGCTTTTCTTGTTTTTGTTTTTTAGCATACCGTATTCCTCTTCCATTTTGAAGAGATTCCATATTGTAGCTTTTCTCTCATATGACTGATACTTCCATGAGGCGGCATTCATGTAGATTATGAAGTATATGGTGCTTCATAACTCATGCAGTGAGTGTGCCCTGCATTTGGTCTTCCCATTTTAATAAGGGCAATATAAAAGTATTTTTCCTCATCCCAACAGGCTGGTTTACTTAACTTTAGGGGTTCTTGCCTAAACATTGAACTATAAAATGGCTTTTTAAAATGTCATTTAGGGTTTAAGTTACTAGGGAGAAAATTGGAGTAATTACAGTCTCCACAGCTGTTACCCTTCATTTATCAGCTCTTTTGCTTTATCATATCTATTCTTGGTAGAAAAGGGATACCTCCCTTCCAGCACTCACACCTGCTCACCTGCTTCTTTGCAAGTTTACCCTTTCTCTGACACAAGGCCAAGAGTAAACCCTTTCAAGAGGTTAGACCATTGTGTCAAACATTTGTGTCAAACAGACTTAAACAAAACAAAAATTGAGGGACCACTAAGCCTTCTTTTCAGCCTGTCTCCCTTGTTATTGAACTTCATCACAATTTAAAACATTTGCACTTTAAAAGGTACTATTATTTACTTTTCCCTGTAAGTACTATTTCCATCTTTGTACTTCTCCTTATATTAATCCCTCAAACTATGAAGTCCTTCCCTCTTTTCTCTACTGTAAAATCCTTCTTGCTTATTAATATTCAGATCAAATACCATTTTCTCTAAGAACACTATTCTGATTTCCAATGTAGAATTAAATAATTCTCTTTCCTCCCAAATACTTAAAATCATCCCTTAACACTGACAATTAGTTTAGTACTGAATATATCCTGCTGCATCTTACAGTTTCTTTAAGTTACAATCTGGTGGCCAACAAGCGTGTGATCCCTTGAGGAGAGATCATGTCCCCTTTTTTATTTTAATTTACCACAATATTAAGCATATTGGTTTGTTCATTGGTTAAATAATGATTCTTTTTATAGATAGCAAATAAATAAATCAATACAGCCAATACTTCTCTCTTACTTAACCGAATAAAAGAGTCAATATAAAAATTCAGTTTCATAGGTATAACTGGAAATAGTGCCAGTCTCTACATTTGAAAACGATGCAAATCAATCTAAATTTAGACTGTTAAAACAAAACAAATTGTAAATAAATAGATGAAAATAGATTAAAAATAGATTAAATAGGTTAAAAAATGTTTCCTGGTCTTCTGTAACTGAAAGCTTAATTTAGGACCCCTATTTCTTGGAATCACCCTCAATAATTGTCTACAAAATGAACTGAATCTTGACACTGTGTAACACAGTTATCCTTGTACAATGGGATCTTTTACTTTTCATGAGAAAAACATTGAAAACAAGCCAGCATTATGAGGAATTATGAATCATAAAGGTAATTCACTTTTTATTTGAAAAGCCAAGTAGGATTTATAAAATGTCCACTAGCTAAAATACAATTAAGTAAGCTAATTCTAGAAATGCATCCTAAATAAACAATTTAAGATGTAGACAAAGATTGATGTGTAAGATTGTTCCCTGAAATATCACTATGGCAAAAAGTGAAAATAATAGGCCAAATATCTTCTTTTGCACCTCTAATTTGTTCTCCATCCTTCCTGACCCTGCTTGGACTTGGGATACTGACTTGTAAGGATTATATCAAAAGGCTCCCCTTGCCTGCTGGCTTCGGGTTAGGTTCAGTCTGTGAGGACCCTTGGCAGGAGATAGAAAGAATAGAAGAGTGAGATATCATAGTATTTATTTTGCTGATTCGTCCCCTATGAGGTCTCCTTAGCTAGGTATGTCTTTCCACAGAAAGGCATTGTTCTTGAGGCAGCCCATTCTACAGCTCCCTTTTCTTTCCAGGTTTTACTAATCTCTTCTTTTCTCATCTAGCCCCAGTTCCAGATTTATTGCTTGTAATTTCCTTAGGCTCCTTCCTTTGTATTATAACATTCCTCAAGTTGTTCTTAATTGTTTACCATCTGTTTCCTATAGAGACTCTGACTAAGACAAAATGTAAAAACTCTGAGAGTCAGGTCATGCTTCCTTATGTTCCCGTTCTCCTATTTCTGTGACCATAGAGACATGTGTCAAATGGATTCTCCAGCAGCTTGGATCCCTGACTGACTACATTGGAAGGAGGAGCCCCTCCTTGTCCTATTAGGACATGTAGTATACACTAAAAATAACCTTTTATAAACCATTGATATTTGGGGTGTTTCTTATGATTGTATAATAGCCAAGTCTATCATGATTAATAAACATTCCACTGTCAGGCAATGTTCTAAGTGTTGTGAATAAAATAAAAAACAAACCCAAGTTCCTGCCCTCAGGGAGTTTACATTCTACTAGGTGACAAAGATAATAAAAAAATAGAGAATATGCTATCTATTTTTGAGTAATAAGTATTATGAAAAATAAGAGTAGAGGTAGTTTACATATGTTACTATTTGTATTAGTTACCTAGGGATACTGTACAAAGTACCGTACACTTAGTTGCTGAAACAACAGAAATTTATACTCTCACAGACTATTAGTCCAAGATCAAGCTATTGGCAGCACAATGCTCCCTCTGAAATCTGTAGGGGAAAATTCTTTTTTGCCTGTTACTAGCTTCTGGTGGCAGTCATCAATGCTTTGAATTACTTGGCTTGCATTTGCATCATTCCAATTTCTGCCTTTGTTGTCAGATGGCGTTCTCCCTGTGCTTCTATGCCCTCTTCTTATAAGGATACTGCTCTACTCCCATATGACCTCATATGGTCACATTTATAATGACCCTATTTCTAAAAAAGTTACATTCTGCAGTACTGGATGTTAATACTTCAATATATCTTTTTGGGGGACACAATTTAACACATAACACTACTAGAGTTGGTATTTCTAAATGCAATAATGTAATAATAGCTATTAAAATAAATATTCAAATGAAGAACATACTCCATTTGATATATAACTATAAAATAATTTGTAATTTCTAAAGACCTCATTGCTATCATATAATATTTACAACAAACCACTGTTCTTCATGTTCCTATAAATATTTTTTTGGTTGTTACAACCACAATGTCCTCACCAAACTTTTATATGTAGAGAAGTGTCCTGAGAACTTTCATCAGGACCCAGTCTTTTAACAAGTTGAAAACATAAGAAATAATTCAACTTGTCCTGAGAATGTTTTGTTTTTATTTCTTTGGACTGAGTATCCCTGTGATTGACAGGATGAAGTGTTTAACTATGAAAAAGATCCATATTTCTTATTGTGACATTCATCACTGGGTAATTTTACTTTTAATTGTGTTTTGCTTGGAAACAAAAATTCACTGAATATTACAGCATATAAATGTTAATACATCCTTAAGGATTATATCTTCTGAATAATAAAAGCATATTTAATTGATACCTTTATCTATTAGAAAAGATCCAAGCTAAGTTAGAAGTTATTAGAAATGCACCTGAAAAAGAAATAACATGGAAGAAAAAATTAGGAAATTTTTATATATTTAAAACAAATAAATTGCATATTACCGAGACAGTATGCTTGGCTTGCAGCATGTTTTTTGTTTGTTTGCTTATTTCTATTAATTAGTAGGTTTTATTTATTAGAGCAGCTATAGTTTACAGAAAAATTCAGTAGAAAGTATAGAGTTTTCATATACCCTCCCCCTTTACATCCCCCCATTTTTCTATTATTAACATTTTGCATTGATGTGGTGCATTCATTATAATTGATGAACCAATATTGATACATTGTTATTAGCCAAAGCCCATAGTTCAAAGTTCACTCATTTTTTTAAAGATTTTATTTATTCATTTGAGACAGAGAGATACCAAGAGAGCATGAGCAGCGGGAGAGGCAGAGGGAGAGGGAGAAGCAGACTCCCTGCTGAGCCTGGAGCTGATGTGGGGTTCGATCCCAGGAACGAGGATCATGACCTGAGCAGACGCTTAGTCATCTGAGCCACCCAGGCGCCCCCAAAGTTCATTTTTAATATAATATAGTTCCATGGGTTTTGCCAAATGTGTAATGTTATGTATCCACCAGAGAGTATCACACACAATAGTTTCATTGCCCTGAAAATCCCGTGTTACACCTGTTCATCCCCCCCACACGCACATTCTGGCAATTACTGATTTTTTAACATCTCTTTTTCGCTTTTTTCCAGGAGGTCATATAGAATCATGTAATAGGCAGACTTTTCAGATGCTTCTTTCACTAAGCATTATGCATTCAAGATTCTTCCATGTCTTATGACTAGACAGCTTATGTCTGTTTAATTCCTGAATGATATTCCACTGTGTTGGGGTTAATGTAGAGCATGAAATCATTCATAATACCTGGCTTGCTAAAATGTAGCACAGAGGCCGCTGGGGTTGAGGGAAGGTTTTGGAGAAGGGTATAGGCTTTTGGAATGCCAAGGCCTGCTTAACCACTCAGCGCTGGAATGCCCCAGGGAGTTGCCTTCCCCGAAGCTGTCCTAGTGCAAACAGCCGTCCTGGGATCTAAGAGATGTATGCGTTGTCCCTTAGGCTATGTTTAGCAGAACTCGTGGAACATGCAGATTAGCATATCGCATTTTTCCCGTAAACAGATCCTCCCAGTTCCAGTAAGACCCCTTTCCACACATCCCATGCTTGAGTAACAGTGATAAGGATTTGTGATTCTCCTGAAGGACCAATAAAAGCCAGAGCAAAGAAGATCAAAGGGTCTTCGTCTCTGAGTGTTGACCCCCCCTTGCCTTCTCCTCTCTTTCACGTCAAAGTTTGGAGTCATCTTTCAGCCATTGGTAGTTAGTACAGGGGTTGCTGGCCATTCCTGGCACACTGTATGGATGTACCTGAGTTTATTCATTGTTTATCCTTTACCTATTGAAGGACATCTTGATTGCTTCCAAGTTTTGACAATTGTGAGTAGAGCTACAATAAACATTTTTGTGCAAGTTTTGTATGTATGCATGGTACAGTATGCTTTTTCTTTGTTCTTAAATAATACTATATAAACCAATCCGCAGCAAGCATTGCATTGCTGGCTGGTGTTGGTTCCTAATCCTAAAAGCAACTTGTTGTTATAATTTTTGAAGAGAGATTTTTTTACTGCCAATTTTGTAAAATAATATACTTTTCTGGCCTTGACATAACAATGTACTATGGTTCACTTTCTGTTCTTAATATGTCAAGAAATGAGACAGCAACCATATCCTTAGACCAGCATCCAGATCACAAGAAGGAAAGGGAGAACATTTCCAGAATATATGCTTTGTATCAGAAATGATGCTAAGAATTACAGATCTATAATCTCTTTATGTATAGATATAGTAAGGAGATTAAGGTAGGGAAAGTAATGAGGTAATGCTAGTTAGTTCATTTTTTTAAAAGTATCAATCTATATTCAAACTCAGTTTACTTCTACTGGAAACCTGCTGTACTGAAAGAAACAAACAAAAAAACTTTAGTTAATTCAAATAATTCTTAATTACGTACTAACTATAAACCATATGAATCATTATACAGTTTGTTTTTTCTTTAATGTATCAAATCATATTCAAACCATTGCATTGCTGCTATTTTATATTCTATTCTATTTTATTTTTAGTAAAATATTAGCTGGTCAATTGGAATACCAGAAGGTGAAGAGGGGTGCCTTGGGTGGCTCAGTCATTAAGCATCTGCCTTCGGCTCAGGTCATGATCCCAGGGTCCTGGGTTCGAGCCCCGCATCAGGCTCCCTGCTCTGCAGGAAGCCTGCTTCTCCCTCTCCCACTCCCCCTGCTTGTGTTCCCTCTCTTGCTGTCTCTCTCTCTGTCAAGTAAATAAATAAAATCTTTAAAAAAAAAAAGGTGAAGAATGAGAAAACAGAAGAAATAATTGAAGTAATAATGGCTGAAAATTTTCCTTAGAAACATGCTAAATACAAACCCAAGGAGCTCAGAGAACAGCAAGCAGAATAAATGCCAGATTCTACACTTAGGCATATCATATTCAAACTTAAGAAAAGCAAAGACAGAGACATTTGAAAGGAGCCAAAAGTAAACAAAACACCTTGATATAGAGAAATAAGTATAAGAATTACAGTGGACTTCTCATCATAAACCATGGAAGCAGTAAGAGAGTGGGGTGAAATATTTAAAGTGTTTAAAGTAGGGGTACCTCTGTGGCTCAGTTGGTTGAGCTGCCGACTCTTGGTTTCAGGTCAGGTCATGATCTCAGGGTCAGAGATGGAGCCCTGCATGGGGCTCTGCACTCAGCAGAGTCTGCTTGAGATTCTCTGTTCCTCTCCCTTTCCCCCTCCCCCTCTCACAGGCTCTCTCTCTCAATAAATAAAATCTTTATAAATAAATAAAGTGTTCAAACAAAAGTAGCAAACCATAGCTATGTTCAGTGAAATTATCCTTCAGTAATGAGGAATAAATAAAGACCTCAAACAAACAAAAACGGAGATGCTTAATGGCCAGTAAACCTTCCTTAAGAAATGTTAAAAGAAGTTTTTCAGAGAGAAGAAAAATTATATAGGTCAGAACCTGGATCTGCCTAAAGAAAGGAAGACTATCACAGAAGCAATAAATAAAGGTAGAATAAAATCTTTTCTTATTCTTAATTGATCTAGCAGATAACATCTTGCTTAAAGTAACAATAATAATGTATTGGGTGATTACAGCATATAAATAAATGAAATAAATGGCAACAGTGTCATAAAGAATGGGAAGGAGGAATTGAGAATACTCTGTTATAAAGTATTCATATTATGCGTGGAGTGATATTTGTGTTATTTGATTTATTTGAAGTGTTATTTGAAGGTGGACTGAGATTAGTTAAAACTGTATATTAGAAACCCTAGGGCAACCACTAAAAAATATTTTTAAGTATATTAGCATTCTAAGGAAAGAGATGCAGTGGAATCATGTAAAATGTCAATTGAAACCGGACAAGGCAGAAAAAAGAGGGGAAGGGGCAGAACGAATGATATTAATGGAGAACAGCTACAAACATGGTAGATCTCAATCTAAATACATCAGTAATCACTTTAAATGTACATGGTTGAAATACACCAACTGAAAGACAGATATTTTCAGAACAAATAAAAATATAAGACCCAACATCTAGTTGGCAGGTTTCCCTTTATTTATTTAATAAACTCAACTATCATTTCAAATCTAATTCCTAAATTTAAAATAAAATCTCATGTTGATGAATGTACTTTGTCTTATATAGTTCAATAATATTTATACAACTGATCTTTCACATTTAAAAGCACAGCATATATGTGACATGGTAGTCTTTCTTGTGGCTATCTGCTGGGAGCTTCCTTTAAATCTCTTCCCTACTGAAATTCCATGAAAGTCATGGATTGAAAAAAATATAAATATATTCATATTGAGGTAAAAATAAAGCTTATCCCTAAAAAATGTCTACATATCCAATTTTTACTTGCTCTTCTATAACAGATTCTAGAGAGAATTACTTTTAGAAAAATCACATAAATTTTAAGAAACTCTGAGCCTTTAAAATATGAGATTCCATATTTTGTGTTTATTCTGTTGTTTACAAGAACTGCATATTACTTTTATATTTTTTCCCTCATGTTTAGCATTGATCCATGGTTTCTGTATCAAGTGAGGTAATTTATTTATTTAACAAGGCATTTATTCAACAAAGTTTGAGTGACCACAATGCACATATAGAAAACTGATCAACTAGCTTCTTTCTGCTTTTTTTTATTATTAAGTAAATACTTATAACATATGAAGAATGACAGAAAGTAATGTGAGAGAAGGAATATGAGGGATAGTTGATTGAAGAGAGATATGTTGGAAAATATGGAATTGGTTAATGTACAACTCAGTAGTTTTGAAACCTACTTGCTATTCTATGCTGAATCGTGTGTGAATTTTATCAGGCTAAAGTGGTCTTTTGTGCCAGAAATGATAGTGTAGAAATAGTAGAAATGTTTTGTATTTCTAAGTAGTAATAATAAGAAATAGATAGATCTCTTCTTTAGAGTTAAAAAAAAAAGTCAATAACACCCTAAATCTATAGGCACACCAGTGTGTCTGATTTACACCTTTACAAAGCATTCACATTATTGTCTCCTAGAAATGATGATTATTGAGCCTATGGAAATGTGATGGAAATAAGAAAAGGGACCCTTAGTCATAGGCACATAAGGGGAAACACATAGGTGACAGAATACAGACCTTGGCCCTAAAGTCTGCTGTAGTGCCCAAGTCTCCCAGTTGATGTTTGACTTCATCGGTGTTTTTATGAAGAACATCAGCTAATTTAAGTACTAGAGACCATTTGTTTAGGAAGAGCATCTTCAGGGCATGCCAATTCTATGTAAGCTTCTTTATTGACCTCCTTTCAAGCAATGAGAACTTTCTGGAAAAGAAAGATGCTTTTTTGGCAGATCCATGGAACGATCCACAGTTTATAGTTGTCATTGGTCTCTTACAACACCCATATTAATACTCAGGTAGAAAGTAAACCAAAAGTCAAAAGAAGTAGCTGAAAGCTAATTTTATCCTCAATTTGGGCAAACTTATGTAAAAATTGATACAGTAACCATGACATCTAGAAAAAATAGGTAATTGGAAAGAACATTTGACAAACCTAAAATATTATTATGGATTTAATTTTTTTCTTTCAATTTATTTAGAAATAAAAGCCAAACACATCATCCACAGTAACCACATAGGAACTAATTACATTGAAATCTTACATTGACCCACCTAGCTGACTGAGAATGAAGAGTCAGAAGTTCATGCCAGAGGGGCGCCTGGGTGGCTCAGTCGTAAAGCGTCTGCCTTTGGCTCAGGTCATGATCCCAGGGTCCCGGGATCGAGTCCCACATCAGGCACCCTGCTCCGCGGGAAGCCTGCTTCTCCCTCTCCCACTCCCCCCTGCTTGTGTTCCTGCTCTCGCTCTCGCTCTCTCTGTAAAATAAATAAAATCCTTAAAAAAAAAAAAAAAAAGAAGTTCATGCCAGAAACAGAAAGACCTTGAATTTCTTGGTCATATAATAATCTGAATTTCAATCAACTTGGAATCATAGGATGGGGCTATCATTCGATGGAGAATATTAAAACTAGTTTTCTCACTTTTGCAGTGATTTTATACAGAAGAAGAAACATCATTTACATAAGTTTCTACGTATGAAAATACATTTTGCTTGTGAAGTCTGTACTATTTTACATTTTGCTAAGTATATTTAACCACTTGACAAAGATAGAACAAAAGCTATATTTTGATTTGTCTTCTGTCTTCATAGATTCTAAAGGTTGAGGTAGGATTCAGAAAAAAACATAAAGCACTTAGTGAATTTGAATGTTGTATTCTAAATAAGACCAGGCTGATTTGATCTTGCCCTTTGCTGTTCTAATGCATTAGAGTAGCAAATTAAAGTTTCTATTGCTATAAAGGATAACTAATTATTGCCAAAAAATCTGTCATTTTTTTCAATGGTTGCAACAACCTTTAATTATCAGTACAAGAAAAGCAAGTTATTTCCCACACATGAAAATATTATGTATCTTAGGAGTATTATGCATAAAAAATGATTAAGTATAATTCAATGAGTATTTTGATTTAAAGAAATAAAAATGAACAAAGAACTTTAGACTACACTTCTGATATAGGCACACTGCCAAAATATTAGCAATCTGACTTAAAATATATTTTCATCTCATTATATAATAAACATTGCACATCTCCTATGCAAAAGATGAATTTGTTGGGAATAATGCTTTGAAGGCGTTATTTTATTTCTCTCCTTCTAGAGTAGCTATTCCTCCCATTCTTATAAGTAGAAATTGATTTATTTTATGCAGAAATGCAAACACTTATTTCTAAATGCTATCTGAAAAAAATTATACTTGAATATATATCGTATTGTTATTCAGCAAGTTTAAGGTACTTCAGGTGTATAAACTTATATTCTAAGTTATAGGGAAAAGATATTTTTCAGATTTAGAATTGTAGGAAGATGGCAGCAGAGTAGGAGATCCTAGGCTCATCTCATCCCATGGACACAACTAGATAACTATCAAATCATCTAAATATCCCAGAAAATGACTTGAAGACTGACAGAACAAACTGCACAACTAAAGGGAGAGAAGAGGCCACATCAAAGAAGGTAGGAAGGGCAGAGACATGACTTGGGGGAGAAGCGGATTGTGGATGCTACGGAGGGGAGTGAACTGTGGTTGCAGAGAAGGGCGAGAGAGAGAGAAGCACACAGGGAAATGCACAAGGAAAACATTCCCCAAAGCTGTTGGCTTAGAAAAGGAGAAGGGCTGAATTTCGTGAGTTCTTACAACCAGTGGGACTTAAAGCCTGGAGTTTTAAAGATCAGTGGGCTTGGCTGGGATAGAGCTGGGAGGATAGTGCCCTGCTCTGGGAGAGAAGGCAGGCAAACAACCTGGGGGCAGACAGCATGGAAACAGCCATCTGAAGAATGCCTAGGGTACATATTGTGGAGAGTTTATTCCTTCTCAGAGCATGTCCCTGAGAAAAAGTGTTCACAGAGATGACTCTCCAGGAACAAAGTTGCTGACCAGCACCATTTCCCTCCCCTGCCCCTCAGCATAAGCACAGAGCCACCTGCTGGAAGCAGCTCAGCACAGACACTGGCTGCCTAACTTGCTTACTCCAAGCCCCACTGGTGCTCTGGAGGAAGTACCCTTCTCAGTCAAACTTGCCTCAGTCCCATTGAGGTGGGCCCCTCCCTCAAGACCAGCACCAGCCCCTGCCCACACCACCTCTCCCCACCAGAGGGTTCTGCAGGGCCCCACTTGTGATGGACTTGGTGCCAGGTCTCATTTCACAAGCAAACAAGAACACACCTAGTTAAAAGTCATCACATTCAGGCCAGGGACCAAACACTGCCCATAGCAGACAAGGAGAGCCTCTGCAGACAACTGCACTGAAGGACAGAGCAGCAGAGCACACACAGCACACACCAGAGATACTCCCTGAAGCACCAGGCCCTAGGCACTCCATGACCTCTTCTTCATAAGGCCAGTACTTTCAGGAGCAGGAAACATAACTGACTTTTCTAACACAGAGAAGAAAGCAGAGACATAGACAAAATGTCAAGAGGGAGGAATTTATCCAGGTTGAAAGAACAAGATAAGGCCATGGCCAGAGATCTAAGTGAAAGGGATATAGTAACATGCCTGATGGAGAATTTAAAGCAACAATCATAAGGATAATCACTGGGCTTGAGAAAAGAATAGAAGACATCAGGGTGTCCCTTACCACAGAGATAAAAGAGAATCAATCAGAGATGAAGAATGAGATAACTGAGATTGGAAACAGGTTTGATGCAGTGAACAGCAGGCTGGAAGAAGCAGAGGAACAAATTAATGACCTAGAAGACAAAATAATGGGAAATAATGAAGCTGAACAAAAGAAAGAAAAATTATGCAACACGAGAATAGACTTAGCGAACTCAGTGACTCCATCAAATATAATAACATTTGTATTATAGGAGTCCCAGAAGAAGAAGAGAGATAAAATGGGGAAGAAAATTTATTTCAAGAAATAATAGCAGAAAACTTCTCTAATTTGGAGAAGGAAAGAGATATCCAGATCTAGGAGGCATAGAAAACTCCCATCAAAATCAACAAAAGCAGGCCAACACCAAAATATACTCTAAATTTGCAAAATAGAGTGATAAAGAAAAAAATCTTAAAAGCAGCAAGACAAAAGAAGTCCTAATTTGCAAGGGAAAACCCATAAGGCTAGCTGGAGATTTCTCAACAGAAAACTTGGCAAGCTAGAAGAGAGTAGCATAATATATTCAAAATACTGAATGGGAAAATTTTGCAGTCAAAAATACTCTGTCCAGCAAGGCTATCATTGAGAATAGAATAAGATATACAAGTTCCCCAAACAAAAACTAAAGGAGTTTGTGACTAGCAAACCAGCCTAGCAAGAAATATGAAAGGGGACTCTTTCAGTACAAAGGAGATATCAAAAGTGACAATGACAAGAAAGGATCAGAGAAAATCTCCAGACACAAGGACAAAACAACTAATAAAATTACAATAAATACATATGTATCAATAATTACTTTGAATGTAATTAGACTAAATGCTCCAATCAAAAGACGTAGGGTGTCAGAATGCATAAAAAAACAAGACCCATCTATATGCTGCCTTGTTTTAGACCTAAAGACCCATGAATTGAAAGTGAGGGGGTGGAGAAACATCATGCAATTGGATGTCAAAAGAAAGCCAGGGTAGCAATACTTACATTGGACAAACTGGACCTTTTTGTTCGTGTATTGTTTCTATTCTGCTTTGGTATTAGGGTAATACTGTCCTCATAGAATGATTTTGGATGTGTTTATTCCCTATATTTCATTATCTGTAAGATTTTGATAAAAATTGTTATTGTTTTTTTTTAAATCTTTGGTGAAATTCACCAATGAAACCATATAGTATTGAGCTATTCTGTGCTGGCAGATTTCTTATTCCTAATTCAACTTTCATTCTTGATATTGGTCTAAGAAGATTTCCTATTTTGGGAGTTCAAGATTCATAATTCAACCTTGGTAACTTATGTGTTTTTTAGGAATTATCTGGGTTTTTTAAAATCTAAATTATCTGATTTGTTAGTATATAATTGTTCATAGTAATCTATTATCACACTATGTATTTCTATGGTTATCGGTTGTATTGTTTTCTATTCCATTTCTCATTTTGGTTTTTGAGTCTTCTCTTTTTTTTTCTTAGTTAATGTAATTAAGGCATTGCCAATTTTGTTTATTTTTTGGAAAAAACTGCTCATTACTTTCAATTTTATGCTATTGTTTATTCTGGTCTCTGTTTCTGGTTTTTCTTTGTTATTTTCTTCCTCTACTAAATTTCAGCTAAGTTTCTTCTTTTTCTAGTTCCTTGTGATGTAATGTTGTTTATTTGAAATTTTTTCTTAATACAAGCATTTACAGCATAAATTTCACTCTAACACCTACTTTTGTTGCATCACATAGGTTTTGGAATATTGTGTTTCTTTTTCTTTTGTTTTGAGGCATATTTTGATTTGCCATTTGATTTCTTATTTGACCCATTGCTTATACAGTAGTGTGTTATTTAATACTTACATATTAAATATATAATATTTACAGTGTTAAAAAAAGGTGATATATATGTATATATACAATGGAATATTACTCAGCCATAAAAAGAATGGAATCTTGCCATTTGTAACAACATGCATGGATCTAGAGGGTATAATGCTAAATGCAATAAGTCAGTCAGAGAAAGATAAATATCATATGGTTTCACTCATCTGGGGAATGTAAGAAACAAAAGAAAGAAAGAAAGAAAAAAAGAGACAAATGAAGAGACAGACTTTTAAATATAGAGAAGAAAGTGATGGTTACCAGAGGGATAGTTGAAATGGAAGGGGATTAAGAGTATACCTTTTGTGATGAACACTGAGTAATGCATAGAATTGTTGAATCACTATATTGTACACCTGAAATTAATATAACACTGTATGTTAATTAATTTATTTATTGTTTTAAAGATCCTATTTATTTATTTGTCAGAAAGAGAGAGAGAGAGAAAGCACAAGCAGGGGGAGCGGCAGGCAGAAGGAGAAGTAGGTTCCCCGCCAAGCAGGGAGCCCAATGTGGAACTTGATCCCAGGACCACGGGATCATGACCTGAGCCGAAGGCAGACGCTCAATCAACTGAGCCATCCAGGCGTCCCACTGTATGCTAATTTAAAACACACGCACACACACACACACACACACAGATATTTCCAGTAACATTAAGACCTATATAAATTTGGATAATTTGTAGGTCAGGATTCTAATAAGTGGTAAGTGAAAAATTACTTATTTGTGTCCATTGCATGCTTGAATCTTTACAATAAATAAAGTTTTATCCTTTTCATGGTTTCCAACTAAGAAAGTTAGGGAACAAAACTGCTACATATATGTAGGAAATAATATATGAACAATACTAAATTATACAACTATTTTATTCATCAAATAACATTTTTTGAGCAACAACTTTGTTAGGTGCTGCAGGAATAAGGAAATGAAACAAGTGTGCATTTAAGGAAAGATAATGAAAAAGAAAGCAAAAAAAATAAGGCAGAATCAAATAAAGCATGAAGAATATACATGCAAAAAGTGAAAAATCATTTCTTTGGGAAAGTGATGAATCTTTATGATGAAATTGCACTTAATTTGGACTTAGGGTGAAAGAAATGCTTTTAATTCTAAAGGTATAAAATAATCTGAAGTACAGAGGGAACATAAAATGAGTAATTACTTCAGGAAATATTCATTCACTCATTCACTCACTATGCATGCATAAATCTAGAAGGGGAAAAAAAGAATTCTCTTATGACTGAAGCATGAAGGGGGAAAAAGTAGTAAGGGCTAGAAAAGGACAGGATGAAACCAGTGGGTAGAGAGTCTTAAATGCTTTCCTAAATGAATGTGCTATAATCTGTAGGCAAGTTAGGGCCAGTTCAGTCTATTCTAGGCCTCATCATAACAGTCTGGAAACTCCCAGGAGATAAAATGAGCACAGAAAACAAATTAGTATGAATGCAGGCCAATTTACACCAGATACCTTATTTCAGACCATTGTACTTCCAAACAGTAATACAAGGAGTATAACAATTAAAATAATACTGATAATATGCTTTATTAATTATTTTGATTCGATCATAGTCTATCCAAGAAGTAATGGGCTATTCGAGCTCAGAATGTTTCTACAGCAGATGATCTCAAAGAAATCCTAATCTGTATAACTAAAATTCTTCCACTTCATAATCAAAGCCCTCCTAAACTGTACCCCAGCCTTCCCCCAAGGTGGGACACAAATTACGATTGTGCTCTTTGAAATAGAGCATCCAATGCCAGAACCCAATCTGGGCTAAAGAGAATCTGGTGCAGAACTTTGGTTTTAATTGTACGGATAGAAAGCTTTTCTTACCACTAAATTCAAAGTGAGTGAGATATTATATGGTCTTATACGTGAGGGAAATGTTTCTGTGAAAATGGGTCCAACCACATGGAAGGATAGATGACAAAAATAAGCTGAATTCTGATTACTTCTTTTGGACCCTGACAACACCTTTACCTGAATCCAGATCACCCCTGGGCTTCGTTATATAAGTCAATTTTTTTTTTCTCATTTATGTTAATTGCCACCAAAAGAGTCTTTTCTTTTTTGTCTGAAAATGTCTTTTATTTTCACTTTTTCAAAATGTTATTGAGGTATAATTGATTTACAAAACACTGCACATAGTTAATGAATACGATTTGATGAGTTTGGGCATATGGGCATAAATACTCATGATACCACAATCAAAATAATAAACATATCCATCACTCCCAAAAGTTTCCTATGTCTCTTTTTGTTTGTTTTTTACGCTAAGAACACTCTACATGAGACCTAACTTTTTAACAACATTTGAAGTGCACAATGCAGTATTAACCAGAGGCATTATGCTGTACAGCACAGATCTTATTCATCTTGTATAACTGTAATTTTATACCCGTTGCATAACTTCTCATTTCTCCCTCCCCCCATCACCTGGCAAGCACCTTTCCATTCTCTGCTTCTATAAGTTTGACTATTTTAGATACCTCATATAAGTGGAATCATGAAGTATTTGTCCTTGTGTGACTGACTTATTTCACTTAGCATGTCTTCTAGGTCCATTCATGTTGTTGCAAATGGTGGGATTTCCCACTATTTTGAAGCTGAACAGGGATAGATGGTCATTTAGGTACAGGCCTCAGAAGAATACTCAGGATGTGAAGAATCACTTCTAAGAGAATGGTAATAAGATGATTATCCAGTGACAGGATGGATAAAGGAAATACATTTGAAGAAGTTCTATATTTCATGAACTGGCAGAGAAAGAGAAACCAATGAACAGCTAGTGGAGGAGCAGTAATTAGAAGGGAAGGGAAAACTAATTTCTTTGAAATTTATATGTGTTGGTTATTTTTTATCTTTTCAATCTCTTTATTCATATTTAACAGACTTGAAACTCCAGCTCTATTACTGATCTTTCCTAGTTGAAACTACGCTTTTCCAAATAGAAATGGGGAACTATATTCTATTGAGGAAGCTGTTATTTTCACTGTTCTAAAATAGAGCTGTTTTTCTAAGCTTTCAAAACTATTTTGTAAGATCAAAGAGCAAAATAAAACAAAATGTCAGCATATATGAGTTTAAACATTCAGACTTAAGAGAGTCAAGGATCATCATCAATTTCTGCCACAGGTATTGTTCGAAAAGAGAACTTTATTCTTTATTTTCCTATTTGCTAGAGGCAACCACCGGTAATTTACTTCGTTTATTATTTCCTTTCAATAGTTGTTCCTAGCAGGACAGAATCTCTGAGAGTGAAAGAGCCATTGAGGGCTGAGGAAAATGAAATAATTTAAGTACAGATATAAAAGCACCTTCATAATCACAATTCATTTATTAGGTACGCCATCTTAAATTGTGTCTTGGAGAATAAGCAGGGATCTTACTTTCTATACAGGCAGTCCTAACCTAATCATGGGAATTCTTTAAAAGCAGAGTTTTCTCGGGCTTGCAGTAGGAATAGTCACAGAGATTTGAAGCGTAAGGATTTAGTGCCTCGGTGCTGTTTTAAAGATGGAAAGGATTTCATGCAAGGATCAGGGAATGTCCTCTAGCAGCTGAGACTGATCCCCAGCTGACAACCAGAAAGGAAATGAGATCCTCAGGGTTACAACCATTAGGAACTGAATACTTCCAGGAACCTAAAGAGCTTAATGGTGACTTTCTCCCCAGAGCTTCCAGGTAAGTACCAGCCTTACTGGTAGCTTGGATTTGGGCCTTGTGAGTTTCTAAGAATCCAGTAGGACCTGCCTGGACTTCTGGTCTACAAAACTGTGAGATAATAATTGGATATTATTTTAAGTTACTAAGTTTGTGTAAATTTGTTATGGTGCAGTAGAAAACATGGGGAATGGAACCTATGTAATCATTTTGTTAATTTTTAGATGGATTTCAAAACAAATAGGCAGAAATATGTAATTATATATTTTGTCATGATTTGTTTCCTACTATTCCCTATGCTAATAAATTCAAATATCCTAAAATACCCCTCCACAGAGTTGGTGAGAACATATACACTTATATTTTGAAAAATGATTGTGTATTTTATATTTGAGTTATGGGTTTTCAGTTGTAGTACTATTCCTTCCATATTTTTCTTATTTTTTATAAATATGACAATTGATTCTTTGGTCAAATACAGCCAATAAACTAGAAAATAATTAGTATCATACAAAATCAATTTTGTATATGTTTTTAAGTATTGATTTATGTCCTATAGTCAACACTCATTGAAATCTTTTTGTATTCTGTGACATTGCAGCTTTCCAGTTTTGTTTCTATTTTTTGAAGTTTTTATTGTGTTCTCTTCATTGACTCATTTTATTTCTCTAATCTGTGTCTGGGGGACATTCACTAGGGCTCTGTCTTTCCATCTTCACTGTGAATTCATTTCACCCACCCAAGTTAATTTCTTCTCCACTTTTCCATTATACTAAGTGATACTCTCTTTGGTTTTGAAATCCCGTGTCACACTGAAGATTACACCCATTTTCTTTTAATTTCTCCTTTTTCCATTGCTCCTTTCATAAGTCTTATCTAATCAACCAAATTGTAAAGAAGCATTGTATTGACAATTATCATGCTTATGTACATTCCTGTAGTCAGTGTCTCTTTCAAACCTTATTATTTTATTCCTGAATTGCCAAATTCTAGACTGCACTTTACTCTAAGACAGAGTAAATATAACCACTGGAAGAAATTAACTATCAATGTCAACTTTGAAAATTTTTAACCTAAGTTTGGGGAAATGATCAGAGATGGATATAATCATTAAATATATTAGCTTGATCCTTGTCAGTCAGAAACAAGTATTAAATAAGTTTAAAACCTGAGGAAAATAATAGGCTTGCACCAAAAAACAAACAGTAAGAACAATAAAAAACAACAAACAAAAACAAAACAGTAATCACTAGCATAAGAGGACAGAAAAGAAGAGCTAGACCAATTTAATACTTTCTGACATTAATCAGAAAGAACAGGATATTCTATCTCTATACTCTGCAGAATTTGCAACAGAGAAATAAAATAAGATGCTTTTCCCCAGATATTTTGGCCAGAGAACATATCTGAATAATTTAAATACCTTGAAATTCATTTACATTTCCTATATGGCCAGCATATGGTCATTTTATTTTGTAAAGCATCCTGTATGCTCTTGAAGAGAATGTGCCTTCTGTATTTATGTCAATTAAGTTAAGTCAAAACGAAATTCTAACTACAAAAGCTGATCACCTACAGAGGACTGAAAATGAGCTTTATATCAAGTTTTGATACTTGCAACCTAGATGCAGGAAGATAATGGGATATTATTGAAGTATTGAAGGAAAATAACTCTGATGTAGAATTTTATATACAACTAAAATGCTAGTGAACATTGACAATATTAAAAAATATTCTCAGACACATTCAGCCTCAATTGGTTTAGTATATAAAACATATACCAAAAATATTTTAAAGTATTCAAATAAGAAAATCAAATATAGATGGTATGCCAAGAGATATAAGATGTACAAATCATGAAATGTCTTAATAAAATTTATTGTTACTTCTTAATTTCTTTTTAATAAATGTTTTATTGATGTTTCACATGCATAGAAAAATACACACAAGCTATAAATACATATCTTAATGGATACTGTATAATAAACATTTCAATGGATATCACAAAATAAAAAGAAAAGCAGACCAGAATTTTGCAACAAACGTAAGTTAACAGCTACCTAAGCCAGAAAATTAAACATGACTAGCAACCCAGAATCCCTTTCAACTCCTTCCCAGGATAATTTGCTCCTACCTTTTCTGGGTAACTAATAGTCTGAATCTCAAAAATATTTAAATGATGCTTTGTAGGTTTCTATTTTGAGGACTTATACTCTATTAATAATTCCTGGATAATTGATATTTCTGATTTTATTTTAAGTAGCATAATATTTTCAAACTTTATTTTTGTAAGCTCCTTTTTTCTGATAAATGGAAATGCAATTGATTTTCCATATTATCTTGTAGCTAACTATCTTGTAAATTTATTCATATATTAAAAGTTTATCTATAAATTATTTAAGATTTTCTGTGAAAAATGAGAACCATTTCTTCCTTTCAAGTTCTTACATCTTTTTTCTTTTTGCCTTTTTCAGAATCTATATTGTCGAGTATAATGTTGAACAAAATTGATGATAGAGGGTATAATTATTTTGTTCCCAATATCAGGAGGGAAGTGTCCAAGAGGTCACCATTACAAAAGATGTTTGTTACAGCCATTTTGTAGATAACCTATAATAAATTAGGGATGTTTTCTTCCCATTTATAGTTTGGTAGTAGTTTTTGTCATGAAGAACTTTGGAATTTATTTAGTGTTATTTACTTATGGAGAATTTCATATGATTTTTCTCTTTATACTGTTAAGGTGATGAACACATTCATTCCTATAGAGTGTAACGATGTTGATGGTTTATATGTTGCTGGATTAGATGTATAATATTTAATTTAGAATTATTGCATCTCTATTCATAAGAGGAATTGGTCATAATTGTCTTTCTTGTAATGTTCTTCTCAGGTTTCCATATTAAAGTTATGCTAGATTCATAAAACAAACTGTGAAGTATTTCCTTTTTATCTCTGGAAATATGCCTATAAGATTGGTTTTATGGCCTTCTTAAATGTTTTGAAGAATTCAGTCTCATAAATGTTTTGAAGAATTTACTATTGAAGCATCTGGACCTAGAATTTTTGCATATGTATGACAAAATTATTTATTATGCATTAATTATTTTAATAGGGATAAGAATACTTTCATTTTCACATCTCCCAAAGTCAGTTTTGATAAATGGTAATTTTCAAGAATTTTTTCCATTTAATTTAAATTGTTACACATGTTAACATCTCATATCTTATAAATTCCTTAATTCTGTAGGATCTGTAGTTATACTGTGTTTTAAAATTACTGCACATTCTCCTGTCCTGCTGCTCCCTTATCACCCCACCCCCAAGTTTTGCAGAAGATTAGTAATTTTATTTTTCTTTACAAGGGAACAACTTTTAAAAAAATCCTTGATTATGTGATTCATAATGTACCCACTTCTGTTACTATCTTAATTTTTAAATGGCTTCTATTTTCATTGGATTTGATTTACTATTTGGTTTCTAGCTTCTTTAAGATTTTTGGGCTTACTCTGTTTTCAACTGTTGATTTAAGTATTTAGATTATTGAATTTCACCTTTCTTGTTCCTTTTTTTTTTTCTTGTTCCTTTTTGATATATACCATTAAGGTTATAAATTTTCTTGAGTTTCAATGTCATATTTTCATTCTCATTCATTCAAAAATGTTTTCATTTTTTTGTTAATTTTCATTGAGATTTATTTTGTGAATTATAGATCATTTAGAAATAGACTGCCTGACTTTAACACATTGGGGGGATTTTTATGTTGTCATTTATAATTGATTTCTAGCTTAATTCAACTGGTGTCAGAAAATATATTATTTCATTCCTTTAAAATTTGTCAAGACTTGCTTTATGGGACAGCATATGGTGCATTTGAATAAATATTAAATGTGCACATCAAAGAATGCATTTGGCAATGATCGAATACAATGGTCTATATATGTTAATTATGTCAAAGTTTTAATAGAGATATATAAATCTAAACTCTTACTGATAATTTTTTTTTATTTCTTCCAATAGTTAATAAGAGAAGTAGATAAAAATTTCTAATATGATTATGGATTCATATGTTTCTCCCACTGTTACATGCATACAAATTTTAAATTGCCATATCTTCCTGGTATACTGCTCCTTTATCATTCTGAAAAATATTTCTTTATCCTTAGTACTCATTCTTGCCATGAAATTTACTTTTATCTTTTATTACTATAGCTACTCTCAATTTTCTTTGTTTATGTTAACATGATAGAAAATTTTTTAACTTTTTATTTCCAGACTTTCTGTATACTCACATTTTGTGTGTGTAAAAATACTGTGTAAAAAGTATTGAAATATTTTTAAAATTAATTTTGGAAATTCCCCTTAATTGGAGTATTAAAATCATTTACATTTAGCTAAAGATACTTAGATTTTAATCTACTGCCTTGTTATTTTACCCATCTGTTATATGTTCTTTTTATTCTCTTTCCTTGCTTGCTTTTTTTTTTTTTTTAAGTTTTATTTATGAGGGCAATCTCTACACCCAACATGGGGCTCAAGCTCACCACCCCGAGCTTACGAGTTGTACGCTCTACTGACTGAGCCAGCCAGGCACCCCTTACCTTCTTTTTTATTAAGCATTTTTATTCTTCAATTTGCCCTTTTATTATCCTACCAGTTTAATAACTTTTGATTTTACCCTAGATATTATATATGACTCCTTCACTTATTAATGTCTAATATAAAGTAAAATTTTAATCACTTGTTTTAAACTATAAAGATCTAGAATACTTTGGATGTGTTTTATTAGGTAGTTTTTGTCAATTTTTATTTAAAATTTTACATTGTAGCATTTTTTGTTTATATGGTCAATATTCACTTGGCTTTATCCACATATTTTATCCTTCCCTTCCATGATATTTGTTTCTGAATTTCTATGTCTATACTTAGATTTTTTTTTTTTTTTTGCCTGAGGAAAACTCCTATTTCCTTTCATGTAGTGTATATCTGTTGTAGACAAATACCACATCTTTTGTTTTTCTGAAATGTCTTTTTTTCCCCCTTTTAAAGGATATTTTCAGTGTGTATAGAATTCTAGTTGGTTGGGAGCCTGCTCGGCAAGAGGCCTGCTTCTCCCTCACCCACTCCCCCTGCTTGTGTTCCTGCTCTTGCTATCTCTCTCTCTGTCAAATAAATAAATAAAATCTTTAAAAAAAAAAAAAAAAGAATTCTAGTTGGCATTTGACTTTCATCTGAGAAGTCATCTCTAAGTCATATTGTCACTTCTTTGAAAATAACATCGTTTTCTAGAACTACTTTTGTTTTTAGAACTACTTTTAAGATAGTCTCTGTCATTAGTTTTCCTTAGTTTTACAATCCTAGCTATGTAATTATCTCTGTTTTTATCCTGCTTCATTGTGGTATTTCTTGAATCTGTGACTTTTTCAGCACTTCAGAAAATTCTAAGTCTTACCTATTTAAATGTTGCTTTTGCCCATTATATCTCATATCTCCTTCTGGAATTCTACTTACTAGTTAATTCTGGTTAATTCTAAACATATGTTACTATATATAAATGCCATTAGGCCTATCTTTTCATTTCTTAATATTGATTACTATTTTAAGCTTAGAATTTCTATATATTTCTTTATTGAATTACAAGTACTGCTAACCTGAGTATTTGGATCTGGACTTGTTCCTATTGTAAATATTTTTTCTTAGCTTTTAGTCAAACTCATCTTTTATTTTTTTATTGTATATATACATATTACATACCCCTATATACACACATATATTTAAATGATGTTCATTGCTTATGAAAAATTGTTTGATAAGGTAAAAAATTCTGGTTTATTTTTCTCTGAACTAATTTTGTTTTTTGGGGACGGTCTAGGGGTCAGTGCAGATCACTTTCAAGCAAGTAGCAGTTAAGCTGATTTGCAGTTGGGTTACAGTTCTTGTAAAGAATAATTTGTTTCATTTCTATCCTTGTTCTTAGGTCTTTGGTGTTTTCTGATGAAACACTTAGATGTTTTAAAAGGGGCCTTCGGGGCACCTGAGTGGCTCAGTCGTTAAGCGTCTGCCTTCGGCTCAGGTCATGATCCCAGGGTCCTGGGATCGAGCCCCACATCGGGCTCCCCGCTCGGCGGGAAGCCTGCTTCTCCCTCTCCCACTCCCCCTGCTTGTGTTCCCTCTCTTGCTGTGTCTCTCTCTGTCAAATAAAGAAATAAATAAAAATAAATAAATAATAAATAAATAAATAAATAAAAGGGGCCTTCCTCCGTGTGAATTCTGAACCATATTTTTTATCCCTCTCAGCACTATAAGACTATCAACATTCTGCTTAGTTTCTCAGCCTATCAGTAGACATTTATAGATGGGAAAATCCTTCAAGAGGCAAAGGATAATCAACAGTGCTTATCTCCTCTCTGAAGTGACCTTTTCTTCAGTATTTTAGCCCTACAATCTTTAATGGCTTGGTATGTTTTTGACCCCATATATATTTTTAATACAGTTTTTCTCAAGTAGAGAGTTAAATCTAGAGTTAGTTTATGATTGTTTAAAGAAAAAGGTAATTCAAGAACAAGAAAATAAAGAGGGTAAAATTTATTTATTTATTTATTATTTATTTATTTTTAAGATTTTATTTATTTGACACAGAGAGAGAGAGAGAATGCACAAGCAGGGGGCGCAGCAGAGGGAGAGGGAGAAGCAGGTTCTCCACTGAGCAGGAAGTCGAATGAGGGGCCAGATCCCAGGACTCTGGGATCACCACCCGAGCTGAAGACAGACTCTCAACCGACTGAGGCACCCAGGCACCCCAAGAGGGTAAAATTTAAAAAAAAACAAAAAACAATTGAAATTAGAGGAATGTTAGGATTTTTATCTACTAGATTAGGGAAACTTTCTTTTTTTTTTTTTTTAAGATTTTATTTATTTGAGAGAGAGAGAGTGTGTGCACGTGCATGGGTGGGGGGAGCGTAGAGGGAGAGGGAGAAACAGACTCCCTGCTTAGCATCGATGCAGGCCTCGATCCCAGAACCCTGAGATCATGACCTGAGCACTGTTGGATTCTTAACCAACTGAGCCACCCAGGCACCCCTAGGGAATCTTTCTTGAAAAAATTTTATAGAACCATGAAAGACAAAAATGAAGTTGCACTGAGTGACATCACAAAGACTGGTTTGTTTTTATGAAAACATTGTATCATTGCTCTGTTAATTTTCACCAATTTTAATTTCCTGAGTTCTTTCTATTTTTGTTATGTAGAAATATAAGTTCTGAGATGTATCCAAGATATCAGAGAATTATTGGTAATGATATTGAGAAGTATCAACATATAATTTTAATTTGGAATTATAATCAAATTGTTATAACCCAATTGTACTTCTGTCTTTTCAAACTGATATACAGCGAACCCTTGAACAACACGGGTTTCAACTGCACAGGTTCACTTACATGCAGATTGTTTTTGACAAATACAGTACAGTACTGTAAATGTATTTTCTCTTCCATATGTTTTTCTAAATAACATTTCCTTTTCTCTAGCTTACTTTAGTATAAGAATACAGTATATAATTCATAAAACATAACGTATGTGTTAATTGACTGTTCATATTATTGCTAAGGCTTCTGTCAACAGGGTATTATTAGTTAAGTTTTGGGGCGAGTCAAAGTTATATATAGATTTTTTACTTTTTTTGGGTGATTTTAGTATTCAGTTGTTTTTTATTTTCTGCCACTACTGTGGGTTTTTGTGGTAACTGAGATGTATTATTTATGTATATAGCACAGACCCCTGAGCCATTGTAGTTCAACACTAAAATAACAATGAAGGGAAATGGTACTAATAAAATCTTTTTAAAAATCAACAGAAAACATAATAAACCCAAATGGTGGTTCTTAAGTGGATAAGAGTAAAAGAAAATTATAAACAAAACAAAGAATGTATGTTTACCTGTCATTATATTTCATCACAAGTAAAGAAATTCCATGAGCAGTATTGAGTATATTGGACTTTCAGGTTCAGAAAGTTGGAGTTTCTTTTTTTTTCAGTAGGTTGATATTCAGGCATTACCAATTGAGAGAATCATCAGGATCTTTACATTCTGTGTAAATTCAAAGGGGGCTGACCAATTGGTTAAAAAAAATTGATAGATTGACAATTCCCTGATTTCTTTCATAAGTATTCACTCAGATTACTAACTGTAATCATATATATACATAGATAGATATACATACACACACATACACATATATATACACACGTGTATATATGTGACTGCATAGTTGTTAGATTTTTCAGAAATAAAGAGATACATTAGAAAAGCACACACAATAATTTGAATGTTACAACCTTTTTTTTCTTTTTTAAATCTTGCAGCTGAGTGCAGACTGTGCTGTTTCACCTTTTATTACAAGACTCAATGAATAAAACATATTTGATAGCTTGGCAATAGAAGAAAACTTTATATTTAAATGAGGACAGAAGACATTGGGAGAAATTGATATTATTATACCACAACTGATGAGTCATAACTAATGACACAGTCTAGTGCTCATGAAGCAAATCTGCTGATGGGAGGGAGAGGAATGCAATCAGTAAGCCTGGAGGTGTGCACAAGGGAGACAGGAGCACATCCACACGTGTGGCAGGGGATTCTTTAACAGAAAGCTTGTTCCTAATGGTGTATCTGTGGAAAACAATTTGTTTTGTTTCTCAATAAAGGTCTTTGGAGTGAAAGATATTATATATCGTGAAACAAACACAAAAAAATTGAGTCTAAAGTATAATATAATCTCACTGATATGAGGAATTCTTAATCTCAGGAAACAAACTGAGGGTTGCTGGAGTGGTGGGGGGTGGGAGGGATGGGGTGGCTGGGTGATAGACATTGGGGAGGGTATGTGCTATGGTGAGTGCTGTGAATTGTGCAAGACTGTTGAATCACAGACCTGTACCTCTGAAACAAATAATACATTATATGTTAAAAAAAAAAAAAAGATAGCAGGAAGGGAAGAATGAAGGGGGCAGAAATCAGAGGGGGAGACGAACCATGAGAGACTATGGACTCTGAGAAACAAACTGAGGGTTCTAGAGGGGAGGGGGTGGGGGGATGGGTTAGCCTGGTGATGGGTATTAAAGAGGGCACGTTCTGCATGGAGCACTGGGTGTTATACGCAAACAATGAATCATGGAACACTACATCAAAAACTAATGATGTACTGTATGGTGACTAACATAACATAATAAAATAAAATTAAAAAAAAAACTCTAAAAAAAAATTTGAGTCTAATAGCATTTGAAAATACGCTGGTCTTGAAATACAGATAAAGACAAATATGATGGATAGCCAACAGAAAGGGTTTGGATATTTAAAAATCAGATTTCATTTTCTGTCCTCTTATATATAATAGTGAAATGATGAATAAAAAATTATAAATTTTTCAGAAAGAGCCACTCTTACCTTTATCATACATTTTGAATGATTCAACATTGACATTGTATTATTACTTTCTTCTTTCTTATTGAAGTTTGTCTCCTATCTTGTCTAATATTTTTCTATTCTTCTGATCATTTACACATGATTAGAAGAAAACACTAACAGTCCTGTATTTTGTTGTCCCTATCCTGAGAAACCCTCTATGAGAATATATTGTTCTTTTTCTATGTTTATATCTAGGACCGAGTAGGATGCCTTGTTCATTGTAGTTGAAACATAATAAATTTGGAATGCCTGTTTAAAAAAAAAAAAAAAGAGCACATATGAAAACAGCTTGAACATGAGAAGAAACTTCGGATATTTATATTATAGACATCTGTTTTATTTTTTCCTAAAGCAAAGCTATTGCTATTAGTTAGAGATTGTATTAATATAAATTCCCTTATTAAAAAAAAAAAAAAAACAGAATAAAACTAGTGGATTAAAAAAAATAGCTTCCCTTCTTCATTCTTCTTACCCCTGAAAAGATGTTTGGAATTGCTAGTCCAGGACTGGTGCAAGGATGAGCAAGGACATGATTGAGAACCAAGACTCTTGAAATCTTCTCACTCCAATATTCTTAGAGTCTTACTTAGTCCTCAGTTTACATCACTTAACATTGCATCTATAGCCTAGGCAATAAGAAGACAGAGGGACAAAGGGCAATCTATGCTGGATAATTCTATTTCCTTTTAAAGAACTTTCCCAGAAGTATCACCTAGTATCTTTTATTTGCTTTTCATTTGTCACAACGACATCAGGTCTCCTCCTAACTGCCTAGGTAATTGGGAAGTGGTTTTTTTTTTTTTTTTTTTTTGACATTTTCACACCACCACAAACACAATCAGGCTTCTCTTAATAGATAGAAAAAAAGAATTGATTGGGGAGGCAACTGATGGTGTCTATCGCAGTCATTGTTGACTCAAATAGGCTTCTCCATTAATTTCCTTGTTGACAGGGAATTATTTTGCATGGATATGGGGAAGAATGTTCTTTGATTACCCTGTCAGGGGACATTTGGCAATATCCGGAGAAATATCTGGTGTCACAAATGTGCAAGGGGTGCCATTGGAATCTAGTGTATAGAGACCAGGGATGCTGCTAAACATTTTATCAAATGCAGGACATCCTCCAACAACAAGTAATTTCTGGCCTGAAATACAAATAGTGCTGAGGTTGAGAAAACCTGGTCTATACCACCTGGCATTGGTATATGATCTCCAAAAGAAATCTTAAAAGAAATGCCAGGTGAAGAAGCAAGTGGGGTAGCATAACCATAGCTACCAAGATCAACCACAAAACTTAATGATCTCCAAATATCTAAGACAGACTTGTTAAAAATAGAAGCAGTATTTTAGCAGTATTGTTTCAGATAGCAAACCTAAAACAATTTGAAAAGCTTTAATTATGAATATATTAAAATCATACAATCATTGGGACTGTCCAATGGTAAAATATTAGGCACCTTTACAGTATTCAGTGTAATTAGAGAATATTGTTGTGACCATTTGTGAAGAATTCTTTATATTAAGAAATCTTGAAATGTACGAGCATTTGAACCAAATCAACACAAAGATCATTTTCTAACTCTTTAACATAAACTACTTTTAGACGAGAAAAGCTATCAGTGTAGGTCTATGCAGGCCACTAGTCTGTGCTCCAGATAATTTATACAAGAGAAATGTGAATGAGGAATAGAGTAATGGCCTTCTCCTGGTCTCTCCTGTACATGCTGGTGGAAGAGGAAGAGGAGCGGCTGTTCTTAATCCCCTCTGCACAACTATACTAGCCTAGTCTCTGAATCACCTAGAAATACTGAGCTGAGTTAGCACTGTGTTTCAGTTAACAATGAGAATTATATATTGGAAACAATGTGGTAAAACTTTGACCTTATCAGAAGCATTCTCATGCCAGCGAATGATTTTTCTGTCCTTGCCTCTTTTTAAATCCAAGCTAAGACAGGCTAACAGTAGACTCAGACTGCAAGTGCACAGACTCCCATTGTTTTAAGTCAGCAGTAAGAGCAGAATTAAAAATTTAATGCAGGAACTAGGAATATTACTACTGCCTTTCCCTTACGGTCTCTTTCTTCGTCTTTCCCTTTGTAGTTATTTGCTCTTTCTCATTAATTTCTGGTGGAATGGGTGATTATGATTTATAATAAAATATGCTTGAGAATACAACTGCATAACCCTTCTATATAATTATAATCAGCAAATGCAATTCTTTAATATATTTATGTTAAACATCAGTCTACATAACATTTGTGATCCATATAGGAATTCGTTTATAAGCATATGTTAAAAACAAAATCAATTCCTTTTGTACTTCAGTGACTCAGCTTAATGAGGGTGATGTAATTGACAAAATAAATGCATTTTTAAAGTTTTTATAATTCAGTATACTTTTTAAAAACTGTATCTTCTAAAATGAGCAAATAATATCCACTGATACATACTATCATTTTCATAATTTTCACTTTTAACCAATAATCTTCATGTCAGAATTTATCTTTTATAGCATGTCAGCTTTGTTTGCTGTTTAAATGCAAAAATTTAACTTGTGTGTGTGAGAGAGAGAGAACTGGGAAGTTCCTACTTATTTCCTCTGCATCCCTTTCCATTCATTGGCCATGATAGCATTTATATTATGCCTCTTTCTATTGAAACAGTGGGCTAAATTTTTGAAATGTGATAATACAGTCTCAGTTTGCAAAAAGATACTTGAATGAACAGAGAACTTTTTATTAAGGTATAAGATGGTCACATTATTTGGTGATCTATGACAACTCACCTCTGAAGTACATCATGTTATAACACAGAGCCATTTACTCTGGACAAAGTCACTTTCAGGAATGGTTTTATTACCATGAAAATGAATAGATGTACTGGCTCTAAAGTGCCACCATTGCCCTTTATGAGAATGGTGAACTAGATTAGTTGGCACGCTTGCTTCCTTCACTCTTTATGAGTCTACGTGTTTGGGGATATTTTCAACATTTTTATCTGGATGATGTTATTTTCAGAAAAATCCTATAACAGTTTTCACATAAGCAAGGAAAAAGTAAACACTGAACTTGTTTAATAAAAATTCAGCCATGAAAATGCATGTGAATACATTTGTTTAGCAATCCTAACATAGTGATCTTTAGACTTTGCCCAGAGAAATCTTGTGAGGTTTCATGTTATGGTAACTTACAAAATCATGAATGTAGAAAAAAAATGATAGAAAAAAAGAGGCTTAAAATGATAGGGAATATGTTTATTTGGTTCCCTGATTAAAATTAAGTTTTTCAGTTATGCAGAATATAGATATATTTGAATAGTCATATAAAAGCAAGTATAAGACAGAAGTTATTGGTATGTCTAAGCAGAGAAAAGGCAGGGTGGGTTTTTGTTGTGGCAGTGGTGGTTAGCATTAATACATGTATATTGAATGAATATCTTATTCTCAAATCAATTCAACAGTGCTTTCCATATACCTGGCATTTTACATAATACACTAAAGGAAACACTGTTCATGCAAAAAGAGAATTACAGAGAAGAAATTGGTAAGTGTAATTCGTGAAAAATAATTTTGTGGGATGAATATTTTTCAGATATTCTTGTGGAAATTGATTTGTCTAAAATTTTAAGGAGATAATCTTCCCCTACATCATTTGTACTGCCACTTTTGAAAGAAGCTAACAGTAGTACTTAATTCTTTAGCTTGCTAAGACTTTTTTTTCATTTTACTCTGTATATCCGATACTTCACTGATTGTGTGTGCAAAGAGTTCTCTATCCAGAAAGTGTCAACATGAAAGTCTTCTTCCTACTGAGGAGTCCCTCCATTACTGAAGATCAGTTGGTAGAGGTTATTATGTCCCCAGTAATAACCGTTTGATCCTTTGTTAGACTTTTGTTCACTCCATTGTTAAATGAACCTGTTGAAAATTATGAAATCAAAACTACAGTACCTTAATAACAGAGAAGGAATGTGGTGAGGCAGTCTCTCACCATCAAAGCATCAGGGGTGTGTCTTTTCAAAGTGAAAAATATAGCTTATCTAGTTAACAAAAAGGGCAGCAAGTTCTTTTATAGGTGTGAAGTGGAATCAGCAAAGTGGTGCTTGTCAAGCAGATGCCAAAGTTCCAACTTCTATGTTAGATGATCAAATATGTATCTAGTCTGCATTAAAAAAGCTATTATTAAAGGATCCAACACACTGTATCAAAAAGAGGCAAGTCCTCATCCCAAGTAGAGGAATTTTCTTTTTGCCTTTCTTTCTGTACTTAGAGACCTCTCAACCGGAGTGGAGAAAAATAGGGGGAAAATAGTTCAAATTAAGTCTTGAAGGATGAGGACAGTAAGTGAAGTCAATGCCATTACATAAAGGCTTAAAAACATGATATTGTGTGTGACCTTTGTGTAAGGGTGGGGCATTTCCGCACTAGAGATGAGAACAAGTGGACTTTTATATTCTGCACCCTAAATTTACAACTGCATAAGCCTTCTCTCTTGGTCCCTTCGTTGACATTATTTCACTAAATTGGCCAACAAAGTGTTTAGGTCTTCTTTTATTGAACTTTTGTTTATTTATATGCATTCCACAAGTGTGCATAGTCCATCCCTCCTTTTCACAAAGTAGCTGATGTGTGTAATCCATGTGACCCAGATGTGTAAAGGGATATATGCAATCAACTGAGGGTTGATTGAGGGTAAATTTTGAAGTTTTGAAGAAATTATATGAGTCCCTATATCAGTTGCTTAGTAAGCTAGTGGTATAGATATATACAACTTAGGTCAAAGCAATGCTAAGATTCAATTGTAAAGTATGACGTTTCTGTATCAGGATGTCACCAATTAAGCATACAGATAATTTCTATTTTGAGTTTAAACTTTGGAGCAGCAACTTAATCGAAAAGTCTGTGATGATGGAAATGTCTATGATATAGAAACAGCCTTTTAAATATGGCTAGCACTGTGGAAGGCCATTTTTTATTTCATTTAATTTTGATTAAATATAAATGTAAATAGGTGCATGTGTCTAATGGCTATTTTCCTGAAGAGCACATCTTTAGAACATCAATAAGACAATGATGCAGATCCACAAATAGTTGTAAATATAGGATACCAAATGTATTGAAACAAATAGATAGGACATACACTTATTTTTGAATAAAATTAAGATGACACTTATATTTGCTTAGCCATGACCATATGTAGCAACCTCATCAACAGTGTTGCCTAGTAAGCATACGACTAAAGGAATTCTAAATATATTTGGCTAAAAGCAAGGCAAACAAATTCATCGAACACACTTTTATTAGGAATCCTGAGAATTCATTGATCAATTGAAGGTAGGTCCTGATTTCAAGAAACTAATTATTCAGTGAAGACAAAACAAATAAAAAATCAAGTAAGGTAAATACAGATGAAATAAGATCTCTATTATAGATCAAGCATAGTATTCTGGGAGAACAAGAGTGTTTAATTCCATGGTCAGATAAAATAAACCATTTTTCTCGAAAGAGTGATATTTGTGGTGAACTTTGAAGGATGAGGAGAATAAAAGAAGTAAATGACATAGTAAAAAGACCAGAGGTATGAAATAGCATATTATATTCATGGAAGTTTCAGAGTGATTGGAAAGTTGTAGTTTAAAGTGATGCTAATAGGCAATCTGGTACCAGGACAAGAAGGGTCCTTGATGTTATGCCTAGAAATTTGAAACTTATTCTGTGGAGCCCACAGATATTTTAATGGGTAAAGCAACATGATTTCATCTATGCCTTAGGAAGCAAACGCCATGACAATGTATGGGGTGACTGCTAGGGTAAGAAATTAGAGCCAGAAAACCCAGTGTAGAAGCTACTAACTATATCCAAGCAAGAAGATACTAGTAGCCTGAATCAGGCTAGTAATTTAGAAGGAATGTAAAACAGTATCTTTGTGGGACAGCGCAGAGTTTGGAGTTGATTATTTAAGTTAAACATCTTCAGGAGCGGGAGAGGTTAGACATGGTTCATGTCATCTCATTTCAAGGCCTGCATAAAAGGTGATGTCCTTAAGGTTTGGTTTTAGTTTGCTTACTTCCTTATTTTGCTTCTTTTTATTTTTTGGTTTCATTAACTGGTGGGATCCTGATACTATTGCAAAGTCAGTGCAGAAACTGATCATTAAGGAGAGAGGACATAAGTTAAAGAGACATACAATTCACAAAGTAGAATCCCAATTATAGTTATATTTTTAAGAAAAATATTATGGAGGTAATGCAAATCAAGTTGAAAAATACAAGCAATACAAAGGTGTAAAGCAAAATGAAAAGCAAAATGAAAAGCAAAATTAAGCTCACCTCTACCTTTTCCACCATCCTACCTATGAGGATTTCCATGGTTGATAATTTGCAGTTTTTACTACCATAAATTTTTCTACATAAATATAAACATATGTATACATTTTTAAATGGTAACAATTTCTCTTCACTGTGTAATTGTATGCAGAAATGTCTATAATGCATACATAATAGCATTACTGAATTATATACCTGCTAGAGTTGCATAATGCTATAGTTCTGCAGGTATATTAATTTATTTATACAAATAGAATGAAATTCAGTCAAAGAAACAATTTATCAATTTATCAGATACTCCTTCTGTGTCAGCATGTATAGATCCATGTATGTCATTATTTTCAATGGTTTGTAGCATGGATGTATCACTATTTACTTATTCTCTTTGTAGTGCACAATTAGGTTGTTTAAAATGTGTTTATGTTAAATAATGCAATATATGTTAAGAAAGAAAAAAAGAAGAAGAAGAATGTAGCAGGAGGGGAAGAATGAAGGGGGGGAAGTCGGAGGGGGAGAAGAACCATGAGAGACGATGGACTCTGAAAAACAAACTGAGGGTTCTAGAGGGGAGGGGGTTGGGAGGATGGGTTAGCCTGGTGATGGGTATTAAAGAGGGCACGTTCTGCATGGAGCACTGGGTGTTATGCACAAACAATGAATCATGGAACACTATATCTAAAACTAATGATGTAATGTATGGGGATTAACATAACAATAAAAAAATTTTAAAAAAAATGTGTTTATGTTATAAATAATGGTGATAATTTAATACCTTGGTATCTTTAAGGATGTGTTCGTTGTTAAAAAACAAGAGTCTTGATTTAATATAAGTCCTACTGGGAAATATATAAATTAGGCAACATTCAAATGTCAACATGGAAATAAAAATTCTAACATATTTGCAGCTACTTGTAGTTTTTAGAAGCTCTCCTGAAACAACAGAGACAATGGTAGAAATTATCAGATATAAAAATTCTAAAATTTTTAAAAATTTGCTCTGTATTATTTCCAGTGAAGATACAATCTCATTTTTAATTATTCAAGTCATGTTATATATGCATGTGGTTTTAAGTTTTATATTTAGCCATTCATACAGCTTCCAGGCAACACTGACACGCACCACATACACGTGTTCACACAAACTTCAGGTCTTTTTACAATATATCATTTAAAAGTGATATGTTTTGTTTGAGGTTCAGTCTATGAAATAGCCACCCAATTGCAGTTCAGAGAATTTCCATTTGAAAAGAGGTGAACACGTTTTTCACCTTGTGAATATTCAGAAATTGAATCTCAGGAAGAAATTTACTCCCAGGAAACATTGTTTTTATACGGAAAATGAGGACCTAGGAAGTGGCTATTTTCAGAATGATGCAAATCTACAAACACAACTAGAAATATGTTATAGCTTAGTGGGAATTGCAAAGAACTTTCTACTTGTGTAAATGTAATTCTTCCCTGGCAGGGAATTCGACACTGCAGTTTCTCTTTAACTTCATTCAACTTAATTCAAATCTGTAATTACCACTTCCCCCCAAAAGAATAATAATCTGTTCTTCTGAAGATAGAAAGATGAAACTATAATCAACTAATTATCAATATTTTGGAAGCCATATCTGTAAATTATATAAATCCAAATCATTCTCTGTCAATCCTGTGACCCTCTATGTCTCAAATTGCTGAAAACAGAGACTTATGCAATTATTTGCTCATATTTGAGATCCCTAAATGTTGGAGTCAGAGATAAGTAAGTCTTAATTTTTTCATACACAAACTAAAACTTAAAAAAACAAACCAGACCCCCAACTCATGGGGTCTTCATGTGCCTTAATATACTGCCCTCCTATGTGACTATACAAGCGTATCCACTGTACACATGGCTTTGAAATGCTTTACTATGCAAAAGATACAAGTGTAATTTGGTCAGCCATAGGGGATTCCATATATCAGGGTTTTTATTTTTGTTGCTGTTGTTGTTGTTGTTTTTTTACTGCCAAACCCCTCCAAAAAGATTCTAATAAGTCTGCCAATGCAACTTCTGTGTTGCTATACTGAATTTGAAAGTTTTAGCATATACTAAGTTCAAAAATCCTTCATTTTTTGAATTGGAATTCAGCAGAGTGAAAACCCAGAAATGCCCTGATAGTTCTAGAATCTCTTCAGCTTTAAGCTTGTGGGCACAGCTAGAAAAAGATGCAATTTTCTTACACAAGTCCAATTAGAATACAAAAGCTTTCTGTTAATTATAAGATTCAATACATTTTACAGAGGTTTAACAGAAATTATATGACCCTCAGTGCCTATCAATAAAGAACTAGCTAAATAAATTTTGGCATATTATGGAATGAAATATTAGGCAATTTGAAGAAGGAAGAGGAGGGAGCAGACAAGAAAAAAATCTATATATGCCTTTGGGAATGAGCCCCCAAATGTGGAGAAATACAGGGAAAGAAAGGGAGAGGTATGTGTACATGCTCTCTCTCTCTCTCACACACATGCACACACACACACACACACACAAACACCATTTTAAAAAGAAGATAATGACCACATTCAGATGTGTGTGTACATGCACACAAAAATATGAGAAATTAAAACAAGAAAGAAATAGCAGTTGCTGCTGAGGAGAAATCTGTACACATATTCAGAGAAAGCCTTCCTTTTCCTGGCCAATCATTTGGCACTATTTTTTTTATCTCCTTCATGAATCACTTGTCTAATCAAAATTTGGATTTTTAATAAAAACAACACATCCCTAGAAATCTGGATATTAATTGCTTCCCTTTTTTTTTTACATATTAAAGTAAGTAAAGTAATATGCGTACAAGTACTTCATGTTTCAATTTTGAGATGTTAACAAATTAAAAGAATGCTACTAACCTGTTATCATTATAATAGATTTATTCACTTCTCTTCTAAAAATAGTGTTTCTTAGTGATTTTTCAACCTATGATTTATCCATTGTTGTTAAACTATGTTCCTTTGGTTTCTAAAACACTGCATCTTTCTTGCACTTTCTAATCCCTTATACTACTATGACTTAACTTTTTATTTGATTTATATTTGTAATCCACAACAAAATAGAAATATTTATTCAGTAATAATTTGTATTCTCTGTCTCTCTCTCCTCAAACATACACACACATGCACACCCACACAGACTCACATAATCCCGTGAAGTAGATAATATTACCCCCAATTTGTGGATGAATAAAATGAAGCTGAGAGGAAAGTCTGAGATGACATAGCACATACTGAAGCCAAACATGAACACTATTCAGTCTGATTTCAGAGACTATGTTCTCTCATAATACCACCCTGCATCTTCCTTTAATGATGGCATTTCTCAACATTCTTACTGTCATCATTTATAATTACCCTTTTAGAAATCTCATCCACTCTTAAGATTTGAATGTCCATTTTTCTATGAATGACACTTAAAGCTATATCTTCAGTCGTGGCATTTCCCACATATTGCAGCCTCGCAGTGACAAGTGCATTGACTCTCAATAGTCACAGAAATGTCCAGCCATTAAGCTCAAAATTATTTTGTCTTAACTGGACATCATCCCAAGTCATTTTCCCCCCCAACAGTCCTGTAGCACTTGTTACACAAATCTTCCCATCGCTCAGGCTAGACATTTTGAAACCTTTTTCTTTCATCATTTTCACTGTAAAATTTAATTTATTATTGAGTTATTTTTAAATTATTTTTAAATTTTTTAAAAATTATCATACGGTGTTATATTAGTTTCAGGTGTAAAATACAGTGATTCAGCGATTCTATACATTACTCAGTGCTCATCAAGATACGTGCACTCTTAATCCCCTTTATTTCACTCTCCCAACTTCACCTACCTCTCCTCTGGCAACCACCAGCTTGTTCTCTGTATGTAAGAGTTGTTTTTGTTTGTTTGTTTCTCTTTTTTTCTTTGTTTATTCTAATGTTTTGCCTCTTACATTTCACATGCGTGAAATCATGATATTTGTCTTTCTCTGCTTGACTTATTTCACATTAGCACTCTAGGTCCATCCATGTTGTTGCAAATGGCAAGATCTCATTCTTTTTTGCAGCTGAGTAATATTCCATTCTCTCTCTCTCTCTCTCTCTCTCTCTATATATATATATATATATATATATATATATATATATATATATGTTATATACATATTGGGTTGGTTCCATATCTTGGCTATTCAAATAATGCTGCAATAAACATGGGGATGCATATATCTTTTCAAATTAGTGTTTTTATTTTCTTTGGGTAAATACCCAGTAGTGAAATTACCAGATCATATGGTAATTATATATTTAATTTTTTGAGCAACTTCCATACTAATCCCTTTTCCACAGGGGCTGAACCAATTTGCATTCTAACCAACAGTGCAAGTGTTCCTTTTTCTCCACATCCTCACCAACACCTGTTATTCCTTATGTTTTTTATATTAGCCATTCTGACAAGTGTGAAGTGATATTGCATTGTGGTTTTGCTTTGCATTTCCCTGATTAGTGATATTGAGCATCTTTTCATGTGTCTGTTGGCCATTTTGTATGTCTTTGGAAAAACATCTATTCAGGTCCTCTGCCAATTTTTAACTGGATTTGGGAGGGGGGATTTATGGGTGGTATAAGTTATTTATACATTTTAGATATTAACCCCTTATTAGATATATCATTTGCAAATACTTTTTCCCATTCAGTAGGTTGTCTTGTCACATTGTAGATGGTTTCCACCACTGTGCAAATGCTTTGAATTCTGGTGTAGTCCCAATAGTTTAGTTTTGCTTTTGTTTCTCTTGCCTGAGGAGACATATCTAGAAAAATGTTTCAACAGCCAATGTCAAAGAAATTATTGCCTATTTTCTTCTAGAGGCTTTATGGTTTCAGATCTCACATTTAGATCTTTAATCCATTCTGAGTTTCTTTTTGTGTACAATATAAGAAAGTGGTCGAGTTTTATTCTTTTGCATGTAGCTCTCCATTTCTTCATCATTTGTTGAAGAAGCTGTCTTTTCCCTATTGTATATTCTTGCCTCTGTGGTCATAGATTAATTGACCATATAATTGGGGGTTTATTTCTGGGCTCTATTCTGTTCCATGGATCTATGTGTCTAGTTTTGTGCCAGTACCATACTGTTTTGACTCCTATAGCTTTGCAGTGTAAATTGAAGTCTGAGTTTTCATTCTCTCTATTCTTTATTCTTCACTATAAAATTTAATCTATGACTGAGTTCTTCCACTTATCACTTTAACCTCTTTCACATTTGTCTCTTCTTATCCACTTTTACTTTCAAGATTTTTACCTAAGGCCTTTATCCCCGACATTTTTATTAATAAAATGATCTTCCAATTAGTCTTCCTAGATCTAAATTCTGCCTTCAAACCTATGTCTTATAAAATTGTCAATATTTTAGGGCGCCTGGGTGGCTCAGTTGGTTAAGCGACTGCCTTCGGCTCAGGTCATGATCCTGGAGTCCTGGGATCGAGTCCTACATCGGGCTCCCGGCTCAGCGGGGAGCCTGCTTCTCCCTCTGACCCTGCCCCTCTCATGCTGTTTCTCTCTCTCTCTCTCAAATAAATAAATAAATAAAATCTTTAAAAAAATAAAAATAAAATAAAATAATTGTCAATATTTTGGGCTCCTGGGTGGCTCAGTCGTTAAGCATCTGCCTTCGGCTCAGGTCATGATCCCGGGGTCCTGGGATTGAGTCCCACATCGGGCTCCCTGCTCAGCAGGAAGCCTGCTTCTCCCTCTCCCACTCCCCCTGCTTGTGTTCCTGCTCTCGCTATCTCTCTCTCTGTCAAATAAATAAATAAAATCTTTTAAAAAAAATTGTCAATATTTCTGTCAATATGCTTTTGATTGCATTCAAATTTTTATTTTTTGGACAAAAAACTTAGGACAATGATTTTAAACAATAAAATGTGGTATATTCTAAACCCTTTTTTTAGACAGTTTATTAAATTTGGGTTCCTCCAGTTCTATTATAATGGTTTCTTCAACATTTGTATTATTTCTTACCATTTTATCGTCACCCTAAACTTGCTAAACAAAGAATCAGTCTGCTTAATGAAGCTTCCACTTTAAGGAAATAACCCACTACCACATAAAACGCATACACAGTCATTTTTAAAATATTTACAAAATATAAGAAATCTTTCTAGCCATTTTGGTTTTGTTTTTATATTACATTGTTGATACTGAGATCAGCAAGAAGCTAAGTAATAAGATTTCACTTCAGCAGTGCAAGGGATAGAAATCAAAGGCTTTTGAAGAAAAGTAGGGTCATCAATTTTGACAAGAGGTCCATATGAAAAGCTAATATAAAAACTGAAAATAGTTAACTGGACTTGAAACGAAGGAGATATTGGTGTTCTTTAGAAGAATAGTTTAAGGGGAGGTGTAGAAGTAGAAACAAGTTGGAGTGAAAGAGTGGGGCATAAGCAGCTGTAGTCTGAGTTAGTAGAACAGTGGTTTCAAATCTGGCCATCTATTAGAATCACATGGGAGTTTACAAATAAAATACCAATGCCTGTGCTCTACTCTAGACCAATTGAGTCAGAATTTCTGGGGTAGGGGATTGGGCATCAGTATGGTCCCAAAGCTCCCCATGTGATTCTAATATATAGTCAGGTTTGAAAACCATTGCATAGAGTATTCTTTTCAGGAACTTGACTGTAGATGGAAAGAGAGGAAACAGAGAGAGGAAAGTAAGAGACTTGACAATACAAAATATGAGAGAGCCAACTGTGTCTGAACAGAAGTTGAAAATACATGAGGTTAGGGTCAGGTTATGGAATAACTGCAAGTACAGAGATCAAGGCACTGGTGGAGAAATCATCCCTAAAAAGAAAATGATGAACAGCTCATCCTCCGTGACTGGTAAAAAGGTGTGAAAGTGAGTAGTTATAATCCTATTGTTTTTCTTTATGTGTAATATAAGGAAATCAGGATAAGAAATTGAGGGAATTTGACTGATAGCCACAATTTTCCCTAAGATTATATTTATCTTCTTCAGTAGTGGCAATAAGGTGAGGGATTTGAACAGATTGGTAAAAGTTTGGAATAATTTACATGGGGAAAGGTAACTGATCAAGATAATTTTCAAGTAGTGCATACTGACCAGGTGAGATTTAGAGCACTATAAGCTACATAAATATATGACATTTTCTCCAATATTACTCTGATATCAGGATATAAGAGGAGAAAAAGAGATTGGTTGGAGAGATCCAATACTTGTCCTTATCAGGGAAAATAGGACACAAGGATAAGAGATTTAAACATTGAGAATACTGGTATGAAGTTGCTTCAAATAGACCATTATTTCAGTAGATGAAATGCTGAAGTTTCAAATTTGAATTTTTTTTATATTTTATTTATTTGAGAGAGAGAGAGACAGAGAGAGAACATGAGCAGGGGGGAGGGATAGGGGAAGAGGGAGAAGCAGGCTTTCTGCTCAGGCTCGATCCCAGGACCTCAGGATCATGACCTAAGCCGAAGGCAGATGCTTAACTAACTGAGCCACCCAGGGGTCCCTCAGTTGGTTTTGTATGAAGTAATATCCAAGACATTAATAAACCAAGAGACTGGTTCTCTGTTGTGAAGTATGGGGAAAATATGTCAAAGTGTTTGAAATCACATTATTTATGTTTATCAACCTAAATATTATCCATGATGAAAGCAATAGTTAGATTGGAAAGAGGTAGTAAATATCCAATGAGAGAGACAGAGGAAAGGAATGAGAGAGAGGGAGAGGAATGAAGAAGGAAGGAAAGGAGCAGAGAGGGAGAGGGGGAGAAGGTGAAAGGCAGAGGGAGGGAGGGAGATGAGAGAATATGAATAACCTGAGTACATGATTCTTAGCTTTCCAAATCCCTTTGTTTTTCTGTATTTAGTTGACTCTTCATCCTCTTCCTTCCTCTGAAATGTCATTGTTTCCCGAGCTTTTGCTCTTGGCCCTTTTCTTCTTTCTTTATAAGGGTCCCAATGATTCCCTTCTCTCTTCAGTGTTCCATTATTATAAATATATTTCTGTAATCCAGGTTTTATATCTAGACTTGTGCTCTATAGCTTCAGATTCATAGTCAAGTGTCTACTAAGTACTTCCAGCTGGGTGTCCCAGAACCCATTCAAATCCAGTATTGCTTTCCAGCAACAGCTCCTTCCCCTGAACTACTCTTCTCCTTGTGTCAAGACTCTCAACCCTGACTCACATGAGAATCAGCTGGAGAAATTTAAAAATCTGGAACCCACTTTTGCAGATGTTGATTTAATCAATCTGGGGTGCTACCTGTGTATTGTAGGAGTAAAAAAAAAAAAGTTTCAGGTGCCTCTAATATTCAGGTGAGGTTAAGAAGCACCATAATGATTCTAATATCAAGGTTCTAAAGTCTAGCTTCATATTAGAATTGGCAGGGGAGCAATTTTTAAGTACCATTCTAGACCCAACCCCTTAGCAATTGAATAAAAATCCCTGATGTTGTATCTCAGGCATTAGTATATTTTTTTAATTGAAGTATAGTTGACACACAATGTTACATTCGTTTCAAGGCATTAGTATTTTTAGAAGCTCCCCAGATGATGTTCATGGGTAGCCAAGATTGAGAACCATTGCTGTAGTTGTTCCAATCTCAATGAATGACTATAACATTAATAACCTGTACTCAGGCCTGGGAGTCATGATAAACCCTGAATTTATCCCCACCTTCCTCTCATTCTACACTCAATTAAAAACCAAGTCTTGTGCATTCTGCCTTTGTAAAAGATGCCTTAAAAACATCTCCTCTTGAATGTCTAATAGCCATTTTATGTTTAACATGTATAAAACCAAATTTTTGATAATTGCCTGTCAAAGCTAAGCTTGCAAATTTCAGAAGATCATTTTGATATTACTCTACCTGAAATGGTACTACAGGAAAAAAAAAATCAATATTGTTAATTTGATTAAAGCTAACTTATTTGAATGGTAGGGATTTAAAAAATCTGGCAGGGCAAAATTTTCCTTTGGATTTTGTGTATCTTTTTTCCCTCAGGATAAATCCTTAGATAATAATATTTAAGATTCTAGTACCTTAAGTATACTTTCATAGAATGACAGAAGAAGAAATTTATATAACTTGTTTTTGAAAGAAAAGAGCCTATAAATCTGCTGCTTCATCTCTTTGTCATGAGTCAGGCACAGAAATTTTAAGTGCCAATGAATTGCCAAAGGAAATTTGATCCATAATAAGATACAGGAAGAAGTAGGATTGTTGAGTTTGAGCTTCCTTGAACTTGAGAAGTTTTCATGCCTGCTTGTTATCTTTTTTTTAAAAATATTTTAAGCTTAGAGCAATCATAAAAGTTGTATTGCCCTCTTTGCCATTAATATTGACCCATATAATTTCTGAGTATGACACTGCTTTGTTTAAAGCAAAATGAATATTACCCCAATGTGGGTTTCTAACACAGCTTTTCAATACCTTTATGCCCAAGTCAATGAATTCCGTCTGCTGTGATAATATTGTAGCCATGACATAGACCAGTCACTGCAAGGAAAAAACGAATTGTTAATAAAAGAAATATGTACATATTTGTGCAACTACCAGGATCTATCACATCCAGTGTTTATTTGGCAGTTGTTAATATATAATATTCCATTGCTTACTCTTCCATAAATTTGTAAATAGGCAAAGGGAAAGAAAAAAAATAAAAGTATTCTTCTAGTCACACAAGTGGCTAAAAAGGCCTAATCAATATTACCTTTACAGTTTCCCCATAATACTCTATGTTTAGCTTTTGGAAATCTGTCTTTTAAGTATGCGATTTTTCTTAATTTTGTGTTAATCAACTAAAATAGGTTCATCCCTTTCATTTCATCAGGACCACGAAGTGACTCTCTGGGAGCCTGAGTTCTAATGAGGCAGCCATTCCAAACACGTACAGACAAAGCAGTGGTTTCCCTGGCAACGAGCACCATGAAAAAGCTCTTAGAATAGTTATTCCCACCCTTACACATGAGTCCTTTTCATTTCAGTAAAGCTTCCTGTCAGAATGCATTCATCAATGTAATTTACCAACGAAGTTTGAGAGATTAAATCCCTCTCCCCACAAGAATTAAAAAATAAAAACTGCAACTAAAAATCAGCAGCTATGCTGGAATTGTACTTGTGTTGCCAAATGATGCTTCAAAGGAAGTAAAGGACATCATAAGATTCCCGAATTCAGTTAACATCACTTTGAACGTGAGATTAATTTTCATTTGATTTTTATCTGAGGACATAGAAGGTAGATGTATCAGGAGGAGGGGTAAGTGCATTTAATCACTACCTCTAAAAGTAGTATGATCCAAAAGCAATTCTCATTCAATAGTAAAAGTTCATAAAAAACTTAAATCAATATATCAAATTAAGATTTATGGTATTCCTCATAAGGATTAAATCTTTTTTAGGGATGTTTACCAAGAAAAGCAAATTCTGAAAACATGATGTTATCTCGTCAACTGATGGAATTAAGTAAAAGATTTTTGAATGAGGTACTTGGACCTACTTTCCATCTTTGTTCACAATATAAAAAGGCACACAAAACAGGCAGCATCTTGTGTTATATGGTATTTCAAACAAGGAGAAAAAACACATCAGGAAATAAAAGGAGTTCAGTTGAAAGATTTGCCCATAAATAAAACAATCGCAACACTTTATTTGGCTTTCTTACTAGAAATCAAATTCCTTGAGTTTAAAATACACCCACCATATGTAATACAAAATGAGAATAACACACTTTCATCATTTCTCAAAATGTTAGCATCCAACAGATGCCGACATAGTTTATATGCTAGTGATCCACCCCGGTCTCTTCACTGAGCATGTATCTATGCCTGTTTTTCAGCCAGCACGCTACAGCAAAGGACCATTCATGTTGCCCAGGGCTATTTCTTTAAACAGTATCAAAATTACTTTTACCATAGATTAGATTGTGTTTTAGTGCTGAGGAAAGTCTATCTTGCCTTCATTTTTAACCCATGACACACTTAGCCTTATAATAGCATTATGAGGTCAAAGCTACCATTGCAAAATAAAACAAAACACACACGATTTCTTAAGAGGTAAGAAGAGAAATTTATATCAGACAAGGAAAGCAGGGCAAAAAAAAAAAAAAGGAAAGCAGGGCCTTCTCACTGTTTTTTTCACCTGAAGATTGAAAAGGAAATTCATTTCAGTTTGTAACATTGCATGGATTGCTCCAGACATAAAATGAATCAGGTCTCCTGTTGGATTATGTGGGTGGTAGTTCTTCTCTTCCCTAGTGAAATAATTCTTTGCTTATAGCTGTGGCATGCAAACTCAAATACTGTCTTTCTCGGAGTAGTTTTGAACAGTGGGTTCCCATTTTACTGTTGTTTGGGCATAATAAAATCACAAATTTCATTAAGCATCAAAAAGAATATGGAATAAAATAACAGTGTAAAAGAAGTGACAATTTAGGATACAATAGATGAGAATTTTATTCAATGAATATCTATCAATTACTTAGAAGTTGCATATTATATACAGGCTACAAGAAAAAAAATGTAGTCTGTGTTTAAACCTCAAAATATTTCTTCCTGCTGCTTTATCTTTTCAGCATAGGAAAACATCCACATTATAAAATATAGAACACATACTTTTAAACATTCAAATCTGTGTTCTAATCTAACCAATCTGTATCCGTAATTTATATTAGTTATCAAACCTTTTTAAAAAGATAAAGCACAAGGATTTTGTTTATTACAATTATTTTTTTTAAATGGACATTCATAATTTTATGCCTATAAGACAATCCATAATTCAAGTACTTCCATGCAATAAAGTACCATAATACACAGTTCTCTATAATTAAACTTACTGTGCAAAACCTCAGCTGAAAATTACTTATAAAACTTCCAATTACAGTTTTACTAGTTTAGGTATTTTCTTCACAGCTGAGAAATAGAATGCAAATAAAAGTTGAGTGTGCTTCTGTGCCTTTCCAACTACAGCATAAAGTTGATCTTCCATGTCATGTTTCTTAAAAGTAACTCTAAAATAAGTTTGCTCCAGATCCTCTAAATTATTCTCTTTCCCTAATGGCTTGTTGTGTTGTTCCCCAGCAGAATGACTAGAAAAGCCCTACTGCACTTAATCTAATTAGGGATTTTCAGAGAAACAGAGGTTACATAGTTCTCATTAACTGACTAAAAAAAACTGTACCATCTCCAGAGGTATAGAAACAAAACAACAACAACAAAAAAAAAAAAAAAGAGAGAGAGAGAAGAAAAAAAAAAAGGATGATTCCTTTTAAAGTTCCAGAAATGAGTGTAAGTGTTCATATTCTGGTACATTAACAGTTTGTTCCAGTACATTGATATTTTATGTGGAAGCCCTACTCTGCAATTAATATGCCTGATGCAAATTGAAAAACCCATAATCCATCCTTCTCTGTTGGAATGTAAGAGTATATTATTATTGAGAAGCTACAGGATACCAGAACCATTTTTTAAACTTGAGTGCTCATTACCTTAAATCTGCATATAAAACAGTTTTGCATTCAGACGAGGTAATACATAATGGAATATATTGTGGCGCATATAAAAAAAAGTGCTCCAAATAAAAACGACCTGTGGGCTTCCTTTGTAGAAGAAATTTATGCCGTTCCAGGCATTAGGGATTAATGAGAGCTAACAGCGAAAGAGGAGGAATGAACATTAAAATACTGTGCCTAACTTTCCTGACTACCCCAAGGCTACAGGACAAACAGAATTATCTAAATTTTCTTAAAAGTAAGGACTAGGTATTTATCATTAAGCAAATATGGTATTTGGGTATTGCATCTGATTTTGTCACATTAGTATTCAGGAATATTTCTTATAGCTTTAAAGGAGAAAGGACAACATTAATGGAAGTAAGAGAAGAAAGAAAGAAAAAGATATCCTTTGTTTCTAACAGCTCAGAGAATCTCTTTCCTTGTATCTTGTTTCCAAAATTACACATAGTTATTCACAGGACAAATAATTCTGCTGTTGTCTTCTATGATGAACAGAATCCATGATTTTAATGAAAGTTTTATTGTAATTATTTTAAAGGGAAGATTAATCACACACCACTAAAGAAAGAGATTCAAATGTATTATGTTCTCATTGAAAGATCCCATGAATACAGGTTTAGTTCACGGATCTCTCCTAAATACGTTCAATCCACTTGATTCCTATTCATTTTAATTCATTTAAAACTTGTTCAGTTTATTTACGTCCATCACCACCACCTGAGATCTGAGCCTCGTTAGCATTTTAGCATTTGCATGGACCCTTCTTAGTCCTCTTACTATCTGTTGTTTAGGACACATAATGCTTCCTACTGGCAGTTACCTATAATTGTTTTATTTTACTTACCAAGTGATAAGATTCTTAAGGCAAGAAGCTGTGTGATATGGCCTGTGTCTTCCAAAAAAAGCAGAGGGGCAGAAAAATTTTCCCTTCTTCCCTTCTTAGTTATTTGGCTGGTCTAATTATTAAATGGAAGTAAGATGAACAGGAAAAAATATTTTGTATGTACATGAGCCTCATAAAAATATGAGACACAATAGGCCACCAGGTAATTGAGACTTGCACACAACATCCTGAGCTTAGGAAAGAGGTAGGGGTCTAGGAATAGAAAGGGCAGGAAGGCCATTTACAGGAAGATAAGAGATGTTTGCAAAACAAAGGTTGCTCTCTTCAGATAAGTTTCTTATGTAAAAAGGAATTTCTGGCAACAGCTCTCTTCCTGGTACAGACCCTTTTCCAGGGTAAATTTAGGCATTTGAAGGGGTTGGGTTAGGGGTGGATGTAAAGAGCTTTTCCTGAATCTGCTGGATTTTGATTGCCTTTAGCTCAAAATAATGCTCATGCTAAAGTCACCTATGACAAGGTGACAAGTTCTGCTCCTCTTGAGTCCTGCCTTTGAAACTTCCGATAAATTTCACAGTACAGAAGCTAAATTGAGACATTGCTCCATATCTCATTAGACCAGTCTGTGTTGAGAATAGGCCAGTTCAGTTTAACAGTTGTGTTTCATTTCAGAAGGAAGGGGTGCCACTGGTCTCCCAAAGTTAGGCCTATATTGTGTAAGCAGTCAGGTAATTAATATGTGGCATTTCTATGGGAATAAAAGAAACACAAAGGGTAACAGTTGGGGCAGATTAAAACCCAGTGACAGGGGTGCCTGGCTGGCTCAGTTGGTTAAGCGACTGCCTTCAGCTCAGGTCATGATCCTTGAGTCCCAGGATCGAGCCCTGCAGCGGTCTCCCTGCTCAGCAGGGAGCCTGCTTCTCCTTCTGACCTCCCCCCTCTCATGCTCATTCTCTCTCTCAAATAAATAAATAAATAAAAATCTTTAAAAACAACAACAACAACAAAAACAACCCAGTGACAGTCCTGAGAGCTGCCAGTCAGGATTTCTAGATGTCATGCCCAAAGCATCTTCAAATAGAAGAAGGGCAGGCAGTGGCAATCTGACAGATTTTTCTAGTCCACAGTTTGAATGTCTCTGATGATGTCTTTGGGTACACTGGTAAACTCTGACTGGTCCAAAGAAGATTGTGTGAACATAAGTTATTGTGGCATTTCTCTAAAGTTTATATCAAGCGTTTAGCTTCAGTTGGCAGTGTTTCAGGAAAAAGGGCAGTTTTAGTTCTCAATCATTCTAAGTCAAAAAGGATGGGGTTGGAAATTGGGGACATTAGTTTGAAGTGCCATAGCCAGATATTGGAGGAAACTGGAAGAATTCATGATCCAGCCAGTTTATAGGTAAATAGCAAAACCTCAAAGCCAATAACAGCACTAGATTCTAATAGTCACAAAATGTGTGGCTGACGCATAATTTTTCTCACTAAAATCACCTTCATTTTGACCAGAAATAGCCAAATTAACACTAATTTGTTTGTAAAATAACTCTAGTTTTGATAAACTAGGCCTGATTACTTATATACACGTAGCAAGAATAGTGAATGGCCAGATAGACTCAAAGTTTCCTTTGCTGGAATTTTTTCACAAGGAATCTCAGATTGAACTTCCAAAAACCTCTTGAGGCCAGGAAACCAAGCCAAGGACTTGCTATCAGACTTCACCTGCAATACCTATAGATTTATGTGAATTCCTCTCTTCGAGGTCCCAAATATATCCCAAGGTTCTTGCACGTGCCAGAAAGTGACCTTTCTTACTCACCTGGTCAGGTTGTCAGAAACTCTGTAAGTAAGGGACTTTATTGGTTCCATAAAGTCAGCCTTAGTTACCTAAAGTTGTGGCATATCTGCTTCTATGCTCATCTCTCTCAAATATTACATTCCAGTCAAAGCTTTGGTAATATAACCATTGTTACCAACTTTGTCCTGTCACAAGGAGAATAGATTCTTATCGAACTTATGCAAATAAATATATTGCCATGAAATAAGAATATTTACTAAGATTTTCCAAATTCTGGAGGGATCAGGTAGGGAGATAAAGTAATTGTTTCAGCTTTGTTTACAAAGGTACACATAACCAAGTTTGTCTAAAACATAGGCAGCTTAAGAGAAAAAGTTTCCTTAAGTCTGGAAAGCAAAACATTAAAGAATCAGCAATGTTTCAAACAAAAAGGTCATAAAAATTATAACCATCTTATCAGTTCATTCAGTCCCATTAATTCATTCTTGTTCTTTTTCTTTTTTTAAAGATTGTATTTATTTATTTGAGAGAGAGAGAGTGCGAGAGAGCATGCACATGCATGAGAGTGGGGAGAGGGGCAGAGGGAGAGAATCTCAAGCCGACTCCACGCTGAGTGTGGAGCCTGACGCAGAGCTCAGTCCCATGACCCATGAGATCATGATGTGAGCCGAAATCAAGAGTTGGCTGCTCAAACGACTGAGCCATGCAGGCACCCCTCATTCTTGTTCTTGAATCCAGTTTTTCCATTAGTTCTGAAAAATCCTTACCCAGTTTAGTTTTATGACCTTAAAGTTAGAAACTTGTGCTTGCCAGAGGCCTTTCCATGAATCCCCTTGAATGAAGCACTTTTACCAGACTACTTTTGCACAGGCATCAGAGTAAAACAGTAACTGTAAACAATGACAAAATATTTTAACATGTCAATTGTTAAAGACCATGTGATCCATTCGACATGATAATACAATTGACAAAAAATGTGGTTACTTCTATGACATACCATATTTTAAGAAAACTAGATATACAAGTTTTAACTTGTATTCTGTTTATAACAAGTTTTAACTTGTATAATTCTGTTTATAACAGAATTTTAGGAATTTCATACAATTTCTAAAACACATACATACTTGTAAAATATGACATAAAAAGGCTTAGCATTACTTCTTATTTGACAATGCTTCCCATGTAATTTAACATATTAAGTAAGCCTAGTATAACATCTTCCTTCTTATAAAGAGAAAGCACACATCTTTTGCTATGTCCCATGGACCCTCTGGAAAATTCCAAAGCTGGTTGAAGGTTAAGAAGACTTCATTTAGACATTTGGAGTTTGATTTTGGAAAGTTTATAAAGTATATTGAAAGGTTTGGACACTTGAAGCCCCTCATAGTAAGGAGAGAGGAGATGTTTAGAAAACAAAGATTGCTCTATAATATAAAAACTTTCTTAGGTAAAAGGGAATATGTGGTAATAGCTCTCTTCCTGGTACAGGCTCCTTTTGCAATGTTAATTTAGGTAGTTGAAGGGGGAGGCAAAGCTCTTTTCCTGAATATGCTGGGTTTTGATAGTCTTGAGCTCAAAATAATGCCCATGCCAAAGTGACCTATTTAGGGGTAACAAATTATTCTCCCTTTCCAAGCAATAACATTAATCTGCATGATTTGCACAATAAATTTTTGTTGAAAAAAGTTTTATTTTTATCCATTTTGGAATACAGATTTTATATCCAGAACAAAAAAAGGAATATTAAGTGCCTCCATATTCTACTTTGTCACCTAATTTTAAAAGGCATGGGGAAAAAAGTCAAATGGGACTTCTCAGCATGGAGATTAAACATTGTTGTAGGAAAACAAAACAAAACAAAACAGGAATATGATATTGGCAGGGAACAAGAATCCCTGACCCTTCAAAGGTCCTTCCTTCTAGCTGGACTATGAATCAAATCAACATCAGACAAATCAGCAGGAGAAAATCAAGTTTAATAGTGTACATATGGAGAATCCACACAGACATGGAAATTCCAAAGACACTGAGGAGAAATAAGGTATATATGTCATCCTGAACTAAAGAGAAGGTGGTAGGGGTCTGGGACTTCAGAGGAAAGAAATGCAATTCATAGGGCAATTAGAAGAGCAGATGTTTGGTAATTAGATGTTTGCCTGACCATACAGATAGGTCACTCAGATAAAATTTATCTCTGGTAATAACACTTATTCTGTAAAAGACTCCCCTGCCCATCACTATAGATTCTTCTAGTTAAGGGAAGGACAGAAGTTTCTCTTGAACGCATAGCGTCTTAATCGCCTTTACCTCAGAATAATTTCATGCCAAAGTGGCTCATCTTGGGGCAGCTTGCCTTTGGTTCCTACAATATGATAATGTTTATGGTCAACAATTAAATTTTCACCTGCTGCTTTTCTCATGTGGTAGGCTAGGACAAAAAAATCAACTAGAGCTTCATCAGTGTGGTCAAGTTCACATGTTAAGTTAGTTGCAGAGTTAAATTTCTTCCTCTCATTGCAATGTATTTTTTTATTTTACAATGATGCCACTATCAGGAAAAAAATACATACTAGATTTTATGAGAATAACATGTATTTTTATAGTTTAGATCAGCATATAATTTCACACTGACTTGGAAAGACAATAGTTTATATCACATGACTACACAAACCCACAACTAACTTTGGCTCCAATAAAATAGGTTTGGGTGGTTCACATATTTTCTCTCTCTTGCAAATGTTTAGAGAGTGCTCAAGAGATCTTTTATGTGAAATTTCTTTTGATAAACTAAAGTTCATTTCTTCAAACTGACTAACATAGTTATTACTCAAAAAATTCTTTGGGAAGGAAGTGAAAATAAGAATGTAAAAATTGAGGGGAAAAAAGAGTAAGGCATGGGAGGAGAGAGGTTCTCCCACAGATCAAGTTCATTGCATATGTATGTGTAATCAGAGAATCAAATTGACTGCCATGTGATTCGATTCTGCTAAAATGACTTTCAATATGAGAAATATCTTTTTTAATAGCCTTCCACAGTGTTTGACATTTTCACCATTAAAACAAAACCTTTGGTTTAAGATACTGCATCTATGACATCTTTGTTACATAAAGAGTAAAATTAAAGGAGGAAGGTAGATAGTATAACAACTCCACAGGCTATTGCAGACGATTGAGGGAGAAAGGGAAAAGAGAACTGGAAAAAAACTGTCCTGAATACAGCTGAATATTTTAGTTTAGACATAGAGTATTCTGAATGTAAATAACATTACGTATAATGCCAAGGGAAGTTGTGGAATTGCCTTCCCATGACAATTTTTAAGAATAGTACAGCTTCACAGCTGGCTAAGGTGTAAGAATAGAGATGTGGGCAAGATAAAAATCCTTAATGACAAATCCAAACACTATATAGTTCTTTTCAACTGGTATGGTGCTTTTTTTCATACAGATAATCACTTTGTATATTTCATTAAACTGTTTTCAAAATCTCTGTGAATGTCATGAGTAGAGTTTTAAAGGCAAGTAATGCTTTCTGTAACCTAATAAAAGTAGTTTACAACAACCAAGGTGAACTGGCACTATAATGGAATAACTTTTACTCTTTTATTATTAAAAGTATACACACACACACACACATGCATATTCATATAAAATTCACTGGCATAGAATGCAAATAAATACAGGAGGAGACTTCCAATAGTGAGCAGCTGTTCTTTCTCTCCACTGAGAACAAGAGAGTAGGAATGTTTTCCATTTACAACAGGAACAGTTTACATTGAGACGTTAAGTATATTATTTTGATGGTTAAGGTTGTTAGACCTTGTGATACATGACTGCAGGATGTTTGGAAGCTTCCTTTGGATATGTTCTATGTTTAAGTAATTTTCTCTTTTTGATGTGTTTAATCAGAAGTTCTTGAAATAGAGGACTATTTAAATATGATCTCTCAGACTCACTTCCAACACAATTATTATTTGATAAATAAAACTGAAAGTAGTTCCAAAAAATAAAATGGAACATGGTTTCTATCTTACGCTTGGTAGATTATACCATAAAATCAAAGTGTTTCTGCTTCATTGGATATTCCTACCAGTTAGGCTGATGTGTATTGTTGAAGTCTAGTCACTTTGTCTAATTCCCACATGTAAACACTTTTTTTTTTAAAGATTTTATTTATTTATTTGATAGAGAATGAGAGACAGAGAGCATGAGAGGGAGGAGGGTCAGAGGGAGAAGCAGACTCCCTGCCGAGCAGGGAGCCCGATGCAGGACTCGATCCCGGGACTCCAGGATCATGACCTGAGCCGAAGGCAGTTGCTTAACCAACTGAGCCACCCAGGCGCCCCACATGTAAACACTTTTAATGCCTTGGATATATAGAAAAGTCACTGCTCTGTTTCATCATTACCTAATTGTGGCATATATTCTTCTCCAAATAAACTTAACATAGAAAAACTCCAACCCACTCACCTAAGAAACTATATTTTCTATACAGAATAACTCCTACATTTTATCAGTGTGATAATTCAAAGAATCAAAATGTCAAATCAGACGCCTATGACCCAGGGATTTTACTAATCATTCTGATGACAAAAGTGACTAGGATCTAGAGGCCCAGGGAGAAGCAGAGAGATCATGACTCTCTGGGTCTTTTCTTACTGCATCAAATAGACTCTGGTACATTACACGAAAAGTAAACAGTATCAGTTATGAAACATTTCCATTTTATATGCATATGGGCACATAACCTATTTTCCAGGAATCTATGCCCCATATATACACAGATTATAGGTTCGTTTAACATAAGGAATGCTAGGCAATCAGGTGCATCTGCTAAAATCATCCCCTAGATAAGAACTCTTCCACCAGCTAATACTGTTAGCTTGTTTGCCAAGAAGTCTGTTATTAGTATATTTACAAGCGTATTAGTCTGCTAGGATGCCATAGTAAAGTATCACAGACAGGGTGGCTTAAATAAGAGAAACTTATTTTGTCACAGTTCTGGAGAGGGAAGTCCAAGATCAAAGTGTCAGCAGATTCGGTTTCTCCTGAGGCCTCTCTTCTGGGCTTGCAGGTGACCACCTCCTCACTGTGTCTTCATAGGACCTTTTCTCTATACTTGTCCACCCCATCATCTCTTCCTCTTTTTATAAGGAAAACAGTCCTATTGGATTAGGGCCCTATTCTTATGACCTCATTTAATCTTACTTAACTCCTTAAAGGCCTTATCTTCAAATAGTTACATGGGAATTAGGGCTTCAACATATGAATTTGGAGGGGGGGAGCACTATCTAGTCCATAGCAAAAAAGATACAACCTTTTTTTGTTTTTTTTTTTTAGGATACAATTTTTTAAATTTCCTAGGTGTCCCCCAGATAAAGGGAGAATATGGATAGAAGACCTGCTTCTTATCTCTTAACTTCTAATGCTTCAAAATCCTGTAGAATAGAGGAACTTTGAAAGGACAACTAGAAGTGGTGAACATAGAGATAGGCTAAATCTTCTCAAAGGCTATATTAAAACAAAAAAGAATGTTTACCACCAGAGAATTCTGAGGTGATATAAAATATTTCATTTATAATCAAACCTGAATTTATGTGTAGTAAAAATATAAAATTCATTTTTTGAGAGCTACCAAAATATCTCTTCCTCTAAAAACAAATGTATTCCTGACAGTAATTCCTCTGTAGTAAAGTGTCCACCATTTTAATTATAGCTTTGAATTTAGCAAATCTTAAGAAACCTGTGTCATAATATAGACCATAACACAAAATGTGGATTCGCACAGTAACCCATCTCACTTTTACACCATGATAAAGTCATTAGTTTTCCAAGTCATTTCTACAATTACAACAGATACATTTAATCAGGTATTCAAAATCTTAGGTTATCAAGTAGTTAGCTGCCATTTTGGAAACACAGAAATTAGAGCTACAAAACCAATTCTCATACAGATAAATTTTAATAGGTATAGTAAAGTAGATCAGCCACAAATATGGAGTGGGAGCATTCAGTGAATGCCTTTAATAGAATTCTTTTTTTTTTTTTTTCCTCTAATAGAATTCTTAAGAAAACAAAGTGTAATGGACATGCTGGTTGCCTAATCCATGGGCAGATTTCTGTGTTAACAAGACCCAAACTTCATTCAGATGTGTGCATAGTCCCTGTGTCTTGGGAAGGGTTGACCTTATTTCCTAGATTCAGAATCGAACCTAATTCCTCTAAGGCAATCCTGGCAATTCCTTTCCATTGCTCATGATTATTTCAGAAATCAGACCTAAGTCAATCAGTATGTGAATTTGTCCAATTGTTATGCAGGGATAAGTAGATTAATTTATCTCAATTATATTGAAGCAAAAGACTTATTCATAAAAGAGTAATACCCCTTACCTTTTATTCTCTGGCTTTGAATGTGAAATCCTTTAGTACTCTTGACTTACTCATGGCAACTATTACCAGGGGAACCAGATGCAGGATGAAGCTGATGGGCAGATTGCAGAATAGAGAGCATAAAGAATGCGGTTTCTTGCTAGTATATGGGAACCATGAATTGACCAGAGCTGAAAACTTTACCTATTTACTTTTTAATATGTAATCTCTTCATTACTGAGGTAGGCTTTCTTTTACTTTCAGCTAAAAGCAAGTTATATAAGGTATAATGAAGAACCAAGGATGTAAATAAATGTGCCCAATAGAGAAGAGCAATAAAAATTTTCATTAGACCATGCAGAAATTTTACTAAATCCCTTAATTCTTGAGAAAATCAGGACTTGTTTTATTTTTCCAAAGAAAATCCCACAAATCTGGAGATTTTCCTATTTTTATACTTATTTTAATCTCCCAGGTTTGGAACTTCACTGTCTGCTTGTACTCTTTCCTGGTCTTTCCTCAGTATACAACCATTGGCAAATGGTGTACATTTTCTCACCACAATACCTTTCCCAAATTATGTCCATTCTATTCTGTGCTATCACCATATTTCAGATGTTTATTACTCCCTATCTCTTCTCATTCTAATTAATCCTTTAAAACATGATAGGCTATTTGGTAATAATGCTCCAGAAGTGAAATATAAAAATATCGTACATGAACAGAGAGATGGTAAATGGAAAATAATAGAAAATCCAGAAACAGCTAAATACTAAATCTCAAATCAGTGAAGAAAAATGAGTTGCCATTTTGCAGGAAAATAATATGAGTGAATCCATACCTTTTATTGCTTATAATAAGATTATTTCCAACAGATTAAAACATTGACTGTAGAAAAATTAAACCATAGAGGCTCTAGAAGAAAACATGGGAAATTTCCTTAATGACCTTGAAGTAGTTAAGATCTATTTAATTATGACTAGAAGTCCAGAAGTCATATGATTAAAGATGGATAAATATGAATACATTAAAAAACAAATTTATTTTAAAAAACAGTATGGAAAAACAAAGTGAAACTACAAATGATCAATTGAGAAACAATATTTACTCCTTATACAGTATAATTTCTCTAATACATGACGGGTTTCTAGAAATAGATGAGCAAAAGATTCACAACCCAAGAGAAAAATAGGCAAACACAAACAATTTATTGATAAGTAAATTCTTTTAAACATTTGAAAGAATATTCAAGTTCACTCAAAATAAGAAAAGTGTAATTAAAACTGTAGTTTGATTATATTCTTCTACCTTCAGAATGATACATCATTTGATAACCTAAGCTTCTGCAAATATATAGAGAAACGGGTATTCCTATTCATGTGAACCCATGGTTGGAATATAAACTGGTACACATTTGTCTATTGGCAACTTGATAATGTTTACCAAAGTAAGAAATTCATATATGCATTTCCAATTAATTAGACTTGAGGTAAGTTATCCTAAATAAATACTTACATATGAAGTGACATATATAAATATATTCATGGCAAAAAAAGATATATTGCAAAATTCTGGAAACAAGATCATCAATACAGTGTTACTTAAATAAATCATACTTCCCTTTGATGAAATATTCTGTAACTGTAAAAAGTAATGATAATCTCTATTTGTATTAGTATGAAAACTCTTCAAGAAATATTGTTAATGAAAACAAGGTGCAGAAAGGACATATAATATGCTCCCAAAATAAGGGGTATTGATCATTTATATTGCTATTTCTTATATGTGCATAGAACTCTTAAGACACAAAGAACAATATTCACTTATGGTTAAGAGGCAACAACTTAGCAGATGAGAGCCCAGGATAAAATGGAGAGTTTTTTTCTAATTTTGAATCATGTAAATATATCAGCTATTCAAAATATAAAATAATGTTCAGTTGTCCTCTACACTTACTAATATCCAAATTCTTTAGCTAGTGCCAGTTATTTATAGCCCTTCATATTGTTCTAGTAGTATTTCTTCTTTATTGCCCATGCTAAACCACCTGCTCATCAGACTCTTCAATGCCTTAAATTTACCTAGCATTTTTCTACCCATTTAATGTTGCACAAATACTCCTTTCAATGTTCTGTCCATCTATCCATTATCACCTATAGAAATCCTACATGTCTTTTGTGACATATCTCAAAAGACAGCTCTTTCAAAAACCCTTCTCTGATCACCCAAGTAGAAATGATTTTTCCTTCATCAAACTCCCTAGTGTACTTGTACTCTTTCCTACACATAAGGTATATTCTTATACAAGAAGACTATCTTCTTATTAGTTTTGAAGGTCCTTAACAAGAAGGATGCTTTTTATCTATCTTTATTTTTCAAAGTATTATACGAAGGGTACTATGCTAGAAACCACATTTTCTCAAAAATTTTAGCTTAAAGAATAAAAAATAATTCAAAATGGAGTAGTAAGTTGTTTCATCTTTATACATTAAGAAATAGCATCAACAGTATCTACACCAACAAACTGATAGCTGAACAGATGATGAAAGAAGATGAGTTTCCATAGAAATGTTAATGGACTCTGGTGTCAAGTCTATTAATAGACTATTAATAGACAAAAACAGAAAAACAGGAAGAATCAGGGACAAGATTTGCCATCAGTCTTAAGATTATCAAAATCTGGGGACCTCACTAAAGACCCAAGCAAACCCTGGCTTTTCTGGGAGCTATAGCTTATGTTAAATAATGAATTTGCAGGATGTGCCTCCTAGAATTTGATATTTCCTTCTTGAGAATATGCCAATAATTTCCACAAAGAGTGGATGGATTATGGTCATTATTTGCAAATGTATGTTTAATCCATTAGCAAATGATTGATACCTAGTACATTTTTAAAATTAAAAAATCTACAATGTACTCTAGAATTTCTTGATTCTGGTAACTGTATATGACATCTCCAATTAACTCACAAATGGTTCAGAAAGGAGAGTATGAGAGATAGCTGACAGTACATCAAAATGTAATCAAAAGTGAATCTGGATGGGGCGCCTGGTGGCTCAGTTGTTTGAGCGATGGACTCTTGATTTCAGCTCAGGTCATGATCTCAGGGTCCTGAGACTGAGCCCCGGGGCAGTCTCCACACTTAGCAGGAAGTTTGCTTGAGATTCTCTCCCTCTGTGCACACCCCCCCCAACCCCCACCACCACCAGCTCTCTCTCCAAAATAAATAAATCTTTTTTTTTTTTTTTAAGTGAATCTGGATGAAGAGTATATGGTTTATTCTTATAACTTTTTATAAGCTTAAAATTATACCAAAGTAAGAATTACACACACATGTACATGTACAACCAGGCAAAATGAATCTAAAATTTAGTTAAAATTGAATGTTAAAATTCAGGATAATTGCTATCTTTGATGACAGAGTTGGAAGTAAATAGTGACAAGAAGGGAGAGTTAGGAGGTCTTCATGGGAAATCTCAAGACTCTGTTTCTTAATCTACGTCTGATTACCAAAAAGTATCATTCACTTGATGAAATTTCATCAAATTGTGCATTTATAATCAGTATATATGTATTGTCATGTTTTCTGTATGTATATTATCCTTTAATAAAGTTCAAGAAAAATACTACCAAAAGAGGAAAAAAGGATTTTCACTTGATTAACTATTACAGAATGTTTTAAATATCTTCCTATGGTAATAAGAGAAAGGAAAGAAAATCTCAAATAGGATTTAAAGAACTTTTAAAGAAAAAAAATCCCAAATAGGATTTAAAGGAATATAACCAGATATAAATGCCACTTTTGCTTAAAGTGTTTTAGTCAATACCAGACTTGGTGGCCTCCTACCTAAATTAAAATTCACAATAAACCATCTATATATTTATTCTGCTGATTCTAAAACATTCCAAGTAATCAAAGTGTGTATGAAAGTTATAGTATTGGGGGATACCTGGGTGGCTTCTGGGATCGAGCTCCGCATTGGGCTTCCTGCCCAGCAGGAAGCCTACTTCTCCCTCTCCCACTCCCCCTGCTTATGTTCCCTCTCTCTGTGTGTGTCTCTCTCTCTGTCAAATAAATAAATAAAATCTTAAAAAACGTTATAGTATTGGGACATGATAGTCTTTATTCATTCTCACTACTTGACACATATTTACATATATTTATATCCTGAAAGTTTCCACAAATAAAAGTGGGCATACTTACATTTGAATTATTACATATGTATCTACATGCCTTTACAGGACATTTTTTTAATGAAACTTTTAAATTTCTACTTTTGGTCCAAATTATAACAAAAGGTTTTACTTTCCTTTGTTCTTTTGTTTTTCTTTTCTTCTGTCCTTTCATTTATCCGAATATACTTAAGAAACTTTAATGTGACTTTTACCTGACAGTATATTTTTATGTATACAGCATCATGTAAATAGAAAACATTTTTAAAAATGCATCCATTATCCTAACTCAAACTATGAGGTCTAAAGGAAGCATTTAAAGGTTGTGGTGTATGTGCATTTTTTTTTTTTTTTCTGAAAAACCCGGACAGAAAGATTAACTTTCTTTGGAATTGGTATGAAATATAAGTTATCTTTCCACTCAGAAGAGAAGTCAGAATATACCATGATGAGTTCATTGGCTTCCAAAATTTTAGACAATTACTTACAGGTGGATCTTCTCACCTGCTAGGGCCTTGTATTCTTTTTCCTAAAAAGGGCCCCCACATTTTATAAGCTTCAGTTCCCACTCAGCTTGGATCCCTTCCCTTCAAAACTGATCTAGATAAATTTTAATTGGGAAACCAGAAGTGGAACACTCCTAAAATGAAATGAATATATGGAAAAATGTTCTCAGAACCTCACACTAAACTTCCGCCAGTGGAAATGGAGATTGAAACCAAAAAAGTATTTTGTAACCTAAAACACAATATGTATACATTGTGTCCAAACCTGCATGCTCCCTCCTAGATTGAGCATAACAGTGCACTGGAACATGCTGGTTATGATTTTACTGTGTACCTAGTCCTTAGCACAGAGCAGGCATATAGGCATAGAGTAGCTGAACAATAAATATGTACAAAATTGATGAATCAGCATTTCTCTGCCCTGCCATTACCCTGTTTGTGGAAAATCTCTAAAATGCCTCTGACTCCAGGATATCCTCCTATCTTCCTAGGACAGAAAGTAAAGACCTCAATGGTAGGAGGCCCCATGATCCTCAGTAGGTGATAATCAACCCAAGGGGATAGAGGAGCAAAGCTGGAAGACCCTGTGATACTCTTTTCAAGTAATTTTTATTCATAGTCAATTGATTGTTAAAGCACCCCAGGGCTTGATTTCTTCCGAGGCTTTTTAATTTTTTTTCTACAACAGGTGAGGAATTACTCACTATTGATTGGGCACATATCAAAAAGCAAAAAGGAAACGAAATGAACAGTTGCATTTCAATTGTGGCCACTACATAACTAACGGTTATTGTAATTCTCAAGGGTTTGGTCCCAAATGCTCCTACAGGTTCACCCTTTGCTGACCTCTTAGAATCTGTCTGTCAGCATTTTGAATGTTACTGATTCTGTGAGTAGTACTTGCCATAAAGGTCAGGCAGGCCAGTAAGTTCAGCGTGCCCTCTCGCTCATGAATTCCCCTTCTTTTATGGCTTTTCACCATGAGTTCACGTGTCACGGCTGCTACATCCCAAACTGCAGTAAGCAAATTCCAATCCCAAGAAAAAAAGAGAAAAAAGCAAATCCTACTGGACTATTGCTAGCTTGTTTACACCCTAGGTCTAGAGCAAGCCCAAATCAACAGGGTATAAATAAAAGAAAGTCCCCTTGCCGTAACATACACACAGTTTCAGATTCTTAGTCAAAATGCAGTTTTTTATTTGTCACTAGCACGGCATTGTTATCAGAGGATTGATACGCTTGTAGCTGTCAGATGTGTCAGCAGCTTGAGCTGTTTCCTATTGCTTAGTCCATGTATGGCCTGGATGAAATGTGGGTGGACACAAAGCTGATGAGAACTCAGGCCCACAGGATTTGCCCCGCTAATGATCTACGTAAATACTTCCGATCCTTGCTGCTAATACCCCTAAATGCAAACAGAGACCTGTGCTGCCTTCTCTGGAGATGCACAGCAATCTCCTTCCAATGATGAAGCCAATGAAAATCCCCTTGTTGCCGATCTTCCAGCGTGCAGTGACCTGAAAATCAATGCTAGCATAGGTTTTACTTCTTTTTCTGAGCTTTAATCTAGGGATGATGACAATGATAATGCTCTTTCATTACACAGTTAGAGAAAGAAAGAAAAGCCCAACAAACCAAGATATACAGGATGAAAGAATAAGGTCTGTGTGGCTGCCTTGCTGTTTGCTTTGGCTTTTAAAATATCTTGCTACTTTTCCTGGCAGCTGCAGTTGCTACAGTTGCGGTCTGCAGAGAGTGAAACCTTAATCGCATACTCACACTGAAACATGTTAACAAAGGTAAAACTAATAGACACAGTAAGCAAGATGTATTTCTCTGGAATCATTAATATGCTTCAGAATTTTAAAGCAAATGTGTTTTTTATGCTTTCAACACATTGGAATTAGATTTGGAGTCATGTCAAGATGTTCCCACTGTCGAAGACATGAGGAGGTTAAAATGGTTCTGTGTAGGGCAGTAACCTCAGGAGAAAAAGAATAGAAAATAAACGGCATTTTTTTTTTTTTTTTGCCATCTTTTGTATGATAAGCTTATAATGTACTGGTTTCAATGCAGAAAGCCCAGAGAAAAAAAATAAATATGTGCTCACCACATTGTAGACAAAGCACTAAGCACGTATGTTGTCAGAAATTCAATATCCCTTGCTTTCCTCTATATCCTCTACCAAACAGAAGATTTCACATAAATCAGAGACTTTAGATGTCTATGTGACTTGAGTATAATTTTCTTTTTCTTTGTTTTTCCTTGCTTACTCTTTTCCTTTTATTCTTGCCTGAGACTTAGAGAATGCAAGATAAAACTGTAAAATCAGCCCCTTTTTTCTAGGTAATTTAGAATAAATTATCCAAAACATAAAGAGGATGATGATAGCACTGCATGAATTTTAAAACCAAAGTTTTCTAGACCAAATCTTTTATTTTACCTGGATAATGGTTCACTTCTGATTGGGAACAATTAATAAGTTTGAATAAATGAAAAGTAGTTTTAGTAGTACAGCAACAACAAATAGTCTTCATGAGTTATCTTATTTAATCCAAATATGTAATTTTTATAATTTGCACAAAATCTCAATTAGAATGTAATTATTTTCTCTACAAAGAAATCAGAATAGAATTATTTTAATTAAGAAACTGAACACATAAATTATTCTATAGCCATACGATATTTTTTTGCAGAAGACATTTATATAAAAATGTCAGTGGTCAAACACTGTAGCACAAAAACAATATTAAAATTTTAAAACCAAGCATTATAACAGAAAAGTAGATGCAAAAAGAATCAGGCACTCCTCTTATAATTATGGTGCTTTACAATATTTATAAAATACTTTCATAAATATCCTTTGCCTTTTATTCTCACAGAAATTTGTGTCCCATTTTATCTCTATAAAACTGAGACTCAGAAGAAATGTGCTCCCCAGAATTATGTAATAATTAGGGGCCAGAAACAGTGTCTGCATATTTTCAAATCACATTTTGTTTGGCTTAAATGTACTCTTACTTTTGGGGCTACTCATTTCATTTCACTGTTCATACCTTTTATATTCTTATAGCAAAGTAATTGACAAACTCCATTTTTGGGGATCATAAATAAGGATCTGAAAGCTACCAATTGCTGATGCTTTATCACCGGCTGTCTGATAATTCAGAAAAAGGCACTAAGGAAGATATTCATCATAGATTCATCCTACAGAACACAAATATAAATCCTGGCTTAATCAATAATTGATTAGATTCTTGAAATTTTAAAATTATTCAAAGAAATTTGCATAAGGGGGAGTAACTTAAACAAGAAAATAGACATGAGTGATATGGATGCCATGAAAATTTTAAAGTAAACTAAACTAAGCTTTCTCTGATAAGATGGAAAAGTGACATGAAATGTTCTCCCTTCCATGAATACAACCCTGGAAATGTCACAGAAATAAGAGAAAGGCTGATGCACCTAATAGTGAAGATTTGAGAAGCCCTCGGAGTTAGGAACTACAGTGAGGTCATGAGGAGAGAAGAACAGCAGGGAGCAGAAAAGTAAGCTCTAAGGATACCAATGTAGGCTGAGATACAGGTTTTTAGTTTTACCAATTTCTTTTCCTTGCATTCATTTTTTTTTCCTGCTCATTCAAAATTTAGAGCACTCACTATGTACAAAGTATTCTAAGTGGTGAGAATACAATAGAGAGCAAAAAAAAAACCCCAAAAAACAAAAAACAAAAAAACCCCCCAAACTCCTGCTCAAATGGAGCTGCTATTCTAGTGGGAGTGGAGTTCAAAGGGACCATTGCCAACTACTTCAAAGTCATTTTGGAGTCTGCCAGGCAGGATGTTACAAATAGAGTGAAACTCAACCCAGCTTGAAAATGAGGGAATAATGACAAGTGAAGAAAAACTATCTGAACCCAGAGCATTCTTTTCTAAACCTGCAGCCACACACACTGAGAGCAAGGCAGCTGATTACAACTGAGGGAGAGCACTCTGGGCAAAAAGCAATACCTTGGGGGCATGTATGTATCAAATTTCAGAATGGAATGGTTATAGGGGAAGAAGGCAAAGTAGAATCTAGCTATTTTCCTAAGGTGTCCCTCATTCTAAATTCACTATGAAGGGGCCAAGCTTGGTCCTACTTTTATTTCCCTCTGCCATGTTTCCTTTTCTACCTCAACATAATAAAGTTCACAAAAAAAAAAAAAAAAGAGAGAGAGAGAGAGAGGGAGAGACCTCAGAATTCAACCATGTTAAAAGAAAGTCAATGTATAACAAAACGAGCCAGATAAATGTAGCCAAAATGTCAGCAATGTATAATATGTATATCAAATGTTCTCAAAGATATAAAGGAGGATACAGGCATACTTCAGAGATTCTGTGGGTTCAGGTCCAGACCACTGCAGTAAACTGAATATTACAATAGAGCAAGTCAAATGAGCTTTTTTTTATTCCCAGTGCATATAAAACTTATGTTTACACTGTACTATATAGTCTATCAAGTGTGAAATACCATTATGTCTAAAAAACAATGTACATGCCTTAAATACCTTATTGCTAAAAAATGCTAACCATTATTTGAATTTTCAGCAAGTCAGAATCACGGATCATGGATCATCATAACAAATACAATAATAATAAAATTTGAAATATTGCAAGAATTACCAAAATGCAATGCAGAGACCCAAAGTGAGCCAATGTGTTAGAAAAATAGTGCCAGTAGCCTTGCTCGCCACAGGGTTGCCACCAAACCTTCAATTTGTAAAAAATGTAGTATCTACAAAGTACAATAAAGTGAAGCTCAATAAACTGAGGTGTGCCTGTATTTGAAAACTGAAAAAGAAACAGTCATAAGACAGGTATCAAATATGAAAACCATATCTCCTGAAATGAAGGATGAAATGTATGGTGTAAATAGAAGGGATCAGTTTGAGGGGCACATTTGCAAGGCAAAAGGTGAAATTCAGATAGCCAGCAGATACCAAAATTTCAGGAAAATAGAACACGTGTGCACTGCTGAGGGGAGTACAGACACACAGCTATACTGGAAAGCAATCTGCAAGTACTTAGTGAAATGAAACCTAGAGCTATGAAATAGCAATCCTAGTCCTGATCTACTTGCCAGAGAAACTCCCACCTAAATCTATAAAAAGGACATAGTGGTGTGCATTAAAAATGTATTTGTTGCAAAAAGTCCAAGAGAACCAAAGAATTCATCACTATGAGAACTTTACATATATGGAAAATTATGTAGCATAAAAAAATAGAGATATACACAAAAACTAGGATAGATCTCAATAATATGTTGAATGAAAACAAGTAAAAAAAACAAACAAAAACGAACAAATTCCCCCAAACTTCGCGAAATACATACATACATCTTGAAGGGCCTACAAACACATTAGTGTAATTGGAGTGGGAGGGAAAGGCAGAGGGAAGCTAGAGTAAAGATGAGATATTAGGGCAAGAAAAACAATTAAATGAGTACAGAAATGTACATGTTACTCACCAGGATAAGAATGTACTTTAAGAATTATATGACTAACTCAATTCTTGAATGAATGAATGAATGAATGAATGAATATCAGTAAGACTTGATTTGTTACTTCCATGATATGCTTCAGGCTTTGCGCAACCACCTTAGGCTTCCAATTAATCCACTTCCTTTATATTTGACACATGGACTCATTTCTATTTAAAGTCCGTTATGACCATTGGTGGACAGCTCCCTCAAGTACCCATAGTTCTCCCTTTCTCACGTTTTCCTGTATTTGGTCCTCAACCATTCTTGGATTTTCAAGAGCCTCATTATCCAAACTAAACTTTCCACCACAACTTTAAATCCAATCTCCTTTCATATCTAGAATCACATCTTTGTTTATAAACTTTAAGCTGTTAAAAGTCACTGCAGAAGGTAGAAAAAACGTGAATGAAGGGTTATGTATTGTTTCTCAGTGTATGGCCTATTTTTAAAGTAGCACACAAGGTGTTTCGCAAGCAAATCTCACCACCAAATAAAATTATATACAGGAAAATCCTCACGTTGAACTTGAAGAATTCCCCATTTCTTACTGACATATGCATAAAGCGATACTGTCCACTGATGTCTTTCTGTAACTATTTAGTGTATTATTTTCATTAACATGTATGTATGTTACTATGCAAACTTTTCCCAAGGTTATATTTTCATTTTCTACTTTTTTAAAAAGTTTCTGTCTTTTTATCTAATGTTGGTTCGATTTTGGTATTTTACCCAGCTGTCTAATACTCCTGCCATTCAGCATATTTATCCCCCCACCCTTGCACCTGAGTGTAGTACCCTTAAAAAAGAGTAAGTTATCAGAAAAGCAAGAGGTAAATATTTCAAGAAAGTATATATATACTATATATTATATGTAAGAAGTTGTATATAAGAAATTATATAAAAGAAATGTATATATGTATATATAGAGAGAGAGTAAGAGAGAAAGAGAGAGGCCATGAACAATGAACTGTAAAGTCACAGTAAGTTGAACATATGGTGATTTATAAAATTTTACAGGATATTATTAAGAATAGGCCATTTAGAGTAGCCTATTTTAGTCCCCTAAAAATCAAGGAAGCAAAATACATAAAGTATCTAAGTTTTGTACAGGCTTAGATGTTGCCTTCTGTAATGTTTTTTTTTTTTTTTTTTAAAGATTTATTTATTTATTTGAGAGAGCGAGAATGAGAGAGAGAGAGAGCATGAGAGGGGGGAGGGTCAGAGGGAGAAGCAGACTCTCTGCTGAGCAGGGAGCCCGACGCGGGACTCGATCCCGGGACTCCAGGATCATGACCTGAGCCGAAGGCAGTCGCTTAACCAACTGAGCCACCCAGGCGCCCCTGTAATGTTTTTTAAAGAAGTGATATGTATAACTTAAAATCATTAGGCCATGAAACCCATGGTAGAGAATATTACAGCATCAGTAACAACGTGCAGTGATATCATGATTGTTACTATTTTTTATTTCAGCATATAACATTATTAGTAATTATTTAAATAGTTAAGTACAGTTTATTCAGTGAGTCAGTAAACAGTTAACCACTATGGAAGGGTAAAGCACCTTTTAAAAGTGTTTTGGAAAAAGTAATAAAAAATCAATATAAGATCAGTAAGAATTCCTATACATTCATTGAGGAATTGGAATCATCAGTATAAGAAACATGTGATTTAGCCCATATTATTTGGGCTAGAAAAGTTTTACTTGCAGCCTTCTGCTCATTGTGGTGTTTCTACTCAAGTCACATTTAGAATCCTTTGACTTGAAATCAGTTGACCCTCCTTAGCAGTGATGCCCATACCCATCTTTTGGTTTAATGTTAAGCAGATATTAATGAGTTTAAAAGACATACAGTGATGTACTTTTTGTATATGAACATGAGCAAACACTACAAATTAGTTAATAATGTGTTTTCTGTGGTGAAGGTTTAGCTTCTATATCTCTGTACAGGTTTAGATATTGCCTTCTGTATTGTTATTTAAAGAAATGATATGTATAACTTAAAATCATTAGGCCATGAAACCCCATGGTAGAGAATATTTAAGAATCAGTAACAACCTGGGGCGCCTGGGTGGCTCAGTTGGTTAAGCGACTGCCTTCGGATCAGGTCATGATCCTGGAGTCCCTGGATCGAGTCCCACATCAGGCTCCCTGCTTGGCAGGGAGTCTGCTTCTCCCTCTGACCCTCCCCCCTCTCATGTGCTCTCTCTTTCATTCTCTCTCTCTCAAATAAATAAATAAAATCTTTAAAAAAAAAAAAAAGATCAGTAACAACCTGCAGTGATGTCATGATTGTTGTTATTTTTTATTTCACCATACAACATTATTAGCAATTTGTGTAGCTTTTATATCTCTGAACTGTAAATCTGAGTGATTTTCTATAAACATTTCAAAGTCTGACCATTACGGAATTAAGTAGGGGATAAACATTACAAATAGGGCACCATGTCTCCTTGGAAGGGACATACAAATCATGAAAATATTTTATTAAAAAGGACTCCACTGGAACTAAAATATAGATGAAAAGATTCAAAGCAAATTCTGCAACTGTACTGAATAATCCTACAGATACCATAAAGGCAATTTTCTAAATGTTTCCACATTCTTGGAGTGGCAGATAGTGTGGTAACATTATCTAATAAATATTAGCTAATGAGCACTAGCTAAAATAAATATTCTCTGGTACATGTGAATATATTTCTTGCCCTTTCATTAAAGAAAACAATAATCATCTTGTGAGAACAACAGAAATGGATCCATTTTTACTTGAAACTTTTATATAAATAAAAATTTTTTAAAATAATTTTGTACCTATAATGGGTACAATCTTCTTTACTTATGTTCATAAAGTAGATTCACTCAGAAGAAAGAGCAATCGGTATTAGAAAGGAGTAAGAAATTCACAGCAGAGTTGCAGTTAAAATATATTTAGCTAAAACTCTCTCTGAGGAAGCTTTTAAAGTTTGATGTCCTTCTTTCTACTTTTCCCACATTTTGTTTCTTTTCATCTCCATTTTTCCCCAGTAGTTAATGATTATCAATGATAGTCTTAATGTCTGAATGGTTTAGGATGAAAAGACTATTCACTTATATCCTAGAAATAGGATAGAACTTTTCTGAGATGACTGGCTTTCTAAAATATCTAACATAAACTCTTTATTACTTCCCCTGCTCTTTAAGCATTTTACTTATTCAGTTACAAACTTAATTCTCTCATGGATGCCTTCACTTATTTTTATAAGCACAATATCTTATTTTTCTATCATTCTATCTTCCATATGTAACTATTAGTTTATTGATATTTCTATTAAGATTTTTTTTAAAGATTTTATTTATTTATTTGAGAGAGAGATAGAGATGAGAGAGCACACACAGAGGGAGAAGTAGGCTCCCCTCTCCCCTCTCCCCACCAAGCAGGGAGCTGGTACTGGGACTATGACCTGAGCCGAAGGCAGACACCCAACCGACTGAGCTACCCAGGCACCCCTCTACTAAGATTTTTATTAACTGTCAATATTGAAATAATTATAGATTTAAAGAAAGTTGCACTCTTGTACAAAGAGGCCCCTCATATCCTTCACCCAGTTTCCCCAATGGTTATATTTTTAGTTACTATAGAATAATGTCAAAACAGGAAATTGACATTAATATAATGTATACATATAACTCTATGTCATTTTATCACATGTGTAGATTCCTCTAACCACCACTGCTATCAAAATACTGAATACTTCTAGTGATAAGTAAAGTCCTCACCTCTTTCAAAATCTCTTTCTCTTTACCCACCCCTGTTTACTATATTTATAAATCTTTCCTTTAGATACATGGAGAACCACATCAGGCAATGTTACTTCTTATTTTGCTTCAAGTCAAAGAATTTAGAAAACTTACAGGAAGAGGAAAAATCTGTTATATTTACTCATATTTTTGCTCTTGTTTATGCTTTCTTCCTGGTGATTTTAGACACCTTCTTTTGTCATTGTTTTTCTGTTTCAAGAACTTGCTTTAGCCATTCTTTTGGTGACAGGTCTGCTAATGGCAAATTCTGTTTTCCCTCTTCTGAGAATGTCTTTAATCTTCCTTCATTCCTAAAGGACAGTTTTGCTCAATACAGAATTCTGAGTTGACTGTTTTTGCCTTTCAATACTTGAAACGTCAGTCACTTATTTCTGGCCTTCATGGATTCTGATGAGAAATCCACTGTCATTCAAATAGATTTTCCCCTACAGATAAAGTGTTTTTTTATTCTCACTGCTTTCAAGATTTTTTTCTCTCCTTTATTTTCTGAAGTTGTGTGTTTGTATTCTCTTTTGGTGTGGATGTCTCTTGGTTTATCCCTTTGGAGTTTGCTCAGTTCTTGAATCTGTAAACTTATGTCTTTAGCCAAACTTGGAAATTTTCCAGTCATTTCTTTAAATACATATTCAGCCTCACCCTCTTCATCCTTTCTTTCTCAGACTCTGAGGATGTGAATATTAGATTTTTTGTTATAGTCCCACAGTTCCTTGGAGCTCTGTTTTTGTTGTTCTTTGTAGTCTATTTTTCCTCTGTTCCTCAGATTGTATAATGTGTTTTGTTCCTTTTTTAAAGGTTTTATTTATTTATTTGAAAGGATTGAAAGCGAGAGAGCATAAGCAGTGGGGAGGGGCAGATGGAAAGGGAGAGGGAGAAGCAGACTCCCCACTGAGCAGGGAGCCTGGTGCGGGGCTTGATCCCAGGACCCTGAGATCATGACCTGAGCTGAAGGCAGATGCTTAACCGAATGAGCCACCCAGGTGCCCCTTGTATTGTTCCATTTTCAAGTTCACTTATTCTTTTCTCTGTTCTTTCCATTCTGTTATTGAGACTATCATAGTTTTAAAAATTTTTAGTTATTGTAATTTTCATTGCCAAAATTTCCACTTTTTCTTTTGTATTTTCTGTTACTTCGTAAAGCTTTCCATTTGTTTTGAACATATTCATAATTGCTTATTAAAATATTTTTATGGTTGTGGCTTTAAAATCCCTGTTGGCTACATCTAATGCATGTATCACCTCCATGTTGCTGTGTGTTATCTTCTCATTAAAGATGTGATTTTTCTCCTTCTTGGTATGCTGAATAATTTTCAATGTATCCAGGGCATTTTGAATATTATGAGACTGCATTTTATTTAAATTTTAGTTAGTAAACCTCTTCTGACATGACACAGGGTGAAAGTGGGGGCTGCCTTGTTATTGTGAGATTAGTGTTGAAAGTCCTGGTTCCCCACTCAACCTCTTTTGTAAAGTGATGCTTCTTAATTTTGCTCCTATATGACTTCACTGATGGGAGGGCAAGTATCGCCTTGGTATTGTTACCACTGGATGGTAGTGAAAGTTCCAGTTTCTTACTTGGTCTCCTATACACTGTGGTGAGAAAGGAGAGGGGCACACTGTTACCACTCAGTAGGAAGAAAAGTCCTGTATTCCCACTGGCCCTTCTCAGATACCACCAGTGCAGAGGTATACTAGTTTGTGGGCTTTTGGTTTGTTTGTTTTTTATTACACATTACCAAGTAGAATAGTTTTGCATAAATATATGCTAAACTAAAAGGTAGACCCCCTCAAGATATGTAATTAAAATTATAGTGTATATTTATAGGTCATTTTCATAGATGCATTCAGTGTGTGTTTTAAAAAGGAAATGAAAAGTTTAGTCTTGGAGCGCCTGGGTGGCTGTCAGTTAAGCCTCTGACTCTTGATTTCAGCTCAGGTCATGATCTCAGTGTCATGAGATTGAGCCCTGCATGCAGCTCCATGCTTAGTGTAGTCTGCCTCTCTCCCTCTACCTCTGCCCCTTCCTGCTTGCTCTCTCAAATAAATAAATAAATAAATAAATCTTAAAAAAAAAAGTTTCGTCTTAGCCATCATGGTAGAAGAATTTAAAATGTATAGAATGGTATAAAAATGGAAGTCCTATTTAAGATCTCAAGTATTTTTCATTGTATAACATGAAATTTTAGTTATCTGTTGCTTTTCAGTAGTCACTTTTTTCCAAGTTTGAATAATATATATTGAGATTACTATTTTCATTAATCCCAATAGTATTGGTACTATTCATATTGCATTTACATTATGAGAACATATGTTTCAAGCAATCATTTATTTTTCATTTCTTCAAAATATATCAAAAGCAGTATACTGTATAAAAGGAAGCTATTCACTGTTCTAAAGCAGCTTGTAAAATGCAATGTACAAATTGGACAAAATACATAAAAAAAAACGGGGAAAATCTTTCTAAGCAACTCTACTGAAAAAGAGGAGATACAATCTCTCAATTGAGTGGATTCACTAAGGGTCAGTGCATGTAGTAGTCAGTGGAATAAAAACCAATAAAAATATGATAAATGAGTGGAATGAAAAGTATCCAAGGGTCAAGTGCCAAATCTTTTCTGCTGATTCTGGTGGATATATATTTTTTAACACATAGGAAGACATTCTGCTAAAGACTCACATATGTATCAGACGTAATAGTTTTCATTTGCAATTTTCATTTTATTTGCACTTTTGGTTTTCCCATTTCTGTCCAGATTTCTTCTCATTGGTTGTCTCACCATTTCTGCTATGTGCTGAATTCTGCCTTCACCAGTGTTGAGCATATATACATTTAAAAGTATATTAATCTACTTGTCCTCCTCATGAACAATATAACATATATAAAAGGCAAACTTAGTATTATGTGTCATGTTTATCCCTACTTTTGTCCAGAGCTTATTTTAACTTTTAAGTTTATTACAGAAAACTAATATCAAATATTGCCATGGATTTAACTGTTTATTGTAGCATGAGCACAAGAGAGCAAATGAAACTTTGTGAAGCCTATATGCCATCACTCTAAAGTATCTATACAGATCATTATATATTCCTCACCATAGGCCAGTTGCTTAGTGACCAGAGAAGTAGAGAACTACTAACTGAAAGTATTCAGTATTGTTGGCAAGGCTTGGTGCAGGACATTGAGCTTAGAAATAGCAGAGACTTTCTCAGATAAAAATGTAGCAGGGGATGAAAGAAAACCAGTTGCAATATTATCTATCTAGAAGTGGTTATCATTTGCTTATATATAATAAATTTTGTTTGCAAAATATTTTGCTGTGTTTCTTTCTCATGAAAAGTAACTAAAATAGATTTTATCATTAAGTGTCAACTGCACAGAGTAAAAATCCGAGTTATATAGCATTTATTGAAAAGAAAAAAAAAAAGAAGACAAAGGAGGAAGAGAAAAAGAGGAAGAAGGAGAAGAAGTAGCACTAAGTTAGACCCAGCTTCCTTGAGGTTAGTAACAATATCTGTATGGACTTTTCTGTTTGTGTATTATATTTCATAATAAAAACAAAGGAGGAAGAAGAGGGAAGAAGGAAGAACAAAAAGGGAGAAGAAGAAAAGAAACAATGTCAAGTATGTAGGGGAAAGAAAATTAGAAAGAAAAAAAGAAAAAAGGTAACAATACTGTAGATGAATTTATTCAAAACACTACATATTCACAGAAAATAAATGAGTGATCATTGTAGGTCCTTCATTTAATAGAAAAGACTAGGACAGAGAAAGAAAATGTCCTTCATAAGACCAAGACTAAGTTACCAAATTAGCTCAGTTCCCTTGTTAGCTTATTTGCTACAAGACATCTAATATAATTCCATATTTATGGACTCTCACTGTCCAGAAGCATACATGCATAAGTGTGTGTGTGTGTGTGTGTGTGTGTGTGAGAGAGAGAGAGAGATATTTGAATAATTTTTTCATAAGAGTTCATGTGTTGCAATAGTCAGTTGTCAATTGTATCTTTAAACAGATTATATCTAATAATGGCTGAAGACAGCATATACATTAATTCTATGTCTGCTCACCTGCTGGTTAACTATACATCTTATGTGGATTGCAAATATTTTAAAAAATTGGCACATAGCTAAATGTTTAAAACCACAACTAATCAGAATGTAATTGTTAATATCCAGACACCATATCAAGACATAGAGTCATTATGAATATGAATTGTCTCCAGTGATTGAAGATAAAGGAGGTAACATAAGAGATGGTCTTAGTCTATGCTGTACCAGTGATACAACCTTTTAAAATAAATCCTAGAGATTAGGTTATCATTTGTCTGTTTCTCATAAAAGGTGAGTATAAAACACACTAAAAATCAAGATCAGCTCTTTGTATTCTGGCTATACCTATGCGTAATTTAAATATAAATTTTTATTTGGTTGTTCATGAACAGCAGTCTCTATTTACATACAAGTAGCATGCATTTTTTTCCCAAAGATTTAAAGTTAATGAAACACAGGAGAGTTGATCAAAATTCTGAATAGCTGAACAGAAGTTCAAATGCCTTTGCTATAACATACCAACTGACATTCCATCCAGAATCTGTTCTGTCTATCCTTGTTTTAAAAATAAATACTTGAAGGGGGCCTCGGTGTATCAATCGGTTGGGCATCTGCCTTCAGCTCAGGTCATGATCCCAGAGTCGTGGGATCAAGTCCCACATCGGGCTCCCTGGTCAGTGGGGAGCCTGCTTCTCCCTCTGCCTGCTGCTTCCCCTGCTTGTGTGCTCTCTCTCTCTGTCAAAAAAAATAAATACTTGACGATATTACTAGATGATTATAACTTTTCTGTTGCTGCATAACAAACCACTTCAAAACATAACAGCTTAAAACAACTAAGCAATAAGCATTTATCTGCTCACAGTTCTATAATCTGAGCTGGACACAGCTGTGTGGCTTGTTTTTCCTCCAGATGGTATTGGTGAGGTTCTCCCATGTGTTTGTATTCAGTGAGTAGCTTCACTGGATGGAACTGGTGGATCCAAGATGGCCCCATTTATAAGTCAGCCTGGACTGACTGATGCTGACCAGGCTTTCCTCTCTGGCATCTTGGTCTTTCATTCTCCTGGTCTTTCATTCCCCTTTTCCACCATGGGGCTTCTCATCCTCAAGGAAGCTAACTGAATATCTTTACACAGTGGCTGAGGGCTAAGAGGGAGTAGATGGAAGCTATGAAGCCTCCTTTCGACCTAGTACAGGAACTTGTACAGTGTCACTTCTGCTGTGTCTCTTGGATCAAGTAACTCATTAGGATAATCTATGTTCAGGTTGGGAGGTCACTGCAAGGATATGAATTCAAGAGGCATCATGATTCACTGGGGACCATTTGGTAATATGTGTTAAGGTAAAAAAATTGTTGGAATAGAACATGTATATAAAAGCAGTATATCCTTATATTTGGTCCCTACCATTGTCATAACAAATTACCACAAACCTGGTGGCTTGAATTAATAGAAATTCATTCTCTTGCAGTTCTAGGAGGCAGAGGTCTGAAGTCTAAGTGTTTGTGCTATTGGTTCTTTACAGAAGGCTCTGAGAGAGAACCCATTTCATGCTGTCAGGAATTCTTGGTGTTCCTGGGTTTATAGGCATATCACTTCGATCTCTGCCTCTGTCATCACATGACTTTCTCCTTCTGTCTCTGTCTATTCTATCTCTTATAAGAACATTCATCATTGGATTTAGAACTCATTATAATCCAGGACAATTGCAATTTAGATCCTTACCTTAATTACATCTTCAAAGACACTTATTCCAAATAAGGTCACCTTGTAAAGTTCCAGGTGGCCATGCCTTTTGGGGGAACACCTTTCAATCTACTACAATTCTCTGTCAAACTTTATAATTTCCCCCCCCCATGCTTTGTCAGAAATTCCTACTACAAAGAATCTGGATTTGGAAAACCTTATACCCACACATATTTAGAGCAGCATTTCTCAAAGCATATTCCTCATGAAACTAGTGCTAAGAGTTCTTCAAAGAGTAAAAGGTTTCTTGGTCACATAATTTTAGAAAGTACTGCTTGCTATTAACACTTCCTGGAGAGTCACATTGTACATTAATTTATTAAAGAGAAACTGTAGGAAAAAATACCAAATTTTTAAGAAGCACTTGCTTTTCCTTAACATGGACCCAGAACACCTCCATTTTTATTCAAGTAATACCTATCAGTACCTCACAGAACTGGGGTTATATGTATCAAAGATTCTGATATGAACTGTGGTGTAGACTACATATTAGTTACAAAATGTAAAACAAAATCAACCTGTACATTATTGAACATTTTAATAATCTGCCTCCTGGCCCCTGAACTTTTGATGCCTGGAATGTTCTTTCTCCTTTTTCTGATTAACTCCTACTTGTCTGTTAGAACTCTGATTAGAGTTCATTATCAAATGATAACTTTTCTTAACTACCCAAAGATGCAGTTAGATGTTCTTCCAGTGTTGTTGTTTTTTTCTCCCTGTTCCTAATGTTAACGTATCACTAAGGCATTCTATTACAATTACCTTGGTTTGTGTTCTTTATTTAGTCTTCAACCATATGTTTGTTGGGGGTAAGAATCTTATTTGTCATTGATTTCTCAGACAGAACTGGTATCCAATACTTGTTGAATGTATGGATAAGAAAATTTGACATTGTGTAGAAATAGATCAACATAGCTCAGTGGTATACATAATCCTAAAAGAGCATTCAGTTATGGAATATTTTGCATGGAAATCACTTTATGCTTTCAGAATAATGTCATCTGAAGTGTTTTATTTTCCACAGTTTGCAACAATCATCCTCAGAACTTAACTCTCTTGTGTTGTGAATGCCCAACACTAAACAATGGGTCAGTGGAATTGTTACAAAAAAAACATCAAATAGATCATAGAAGGTACTTGGTAAAATAATTTAAAAAAATGAAATCCCTTTGATTCAATTAATCAAGACTGACTCTATTTATATTACTCAGATAATTAGTTTTCTCCAAGAAACAGTGCTAAATTTGGTCAAGCTACGCATTAAGAAGAAAAAAAATATTTCTCTTTTAACAGCCCCTGCATAAGTAAGTTTATACCTCTTTCTATAGTCTTTAGAAACAAAAGCTCTGTTGTTTTCTATACTCATTCAGAATTACCCAAACGTGTAAGCCATTAAGCAACAAAGTTATGGCAGTCTCATTAACTGAGTCAACAAGAGAAGGAAATTTTAGACAGTGGGCATATCATCCCACTGGTGAGATATTTACCTCCAGCCTTTCTGCCCCTACACCACTAATACGCACTCACCATTAGATAAAACTTATTTAATTACATATAACTAATTAAGAACTCTATGTTCAGAGGTTTCCAGAATTTCATATCTAAATACTTCTCTCAATATAAGATTTCACAGCATGAGGGCAAGTTTGCACAGGGATCATTCTCTCTTACATGGGTTGAAAATAAGTCTTAATGAAAGTCATTTCTAATAAATAATGTGTCAAGGAATAAAAACCATTTTCTTGATGTAAATATTTCATCCATTTGAGTATATTATCCCTGAAATCTAGGTTTCAATTAAACAAAGCAGATTTATCAGTTCACTGAATATTACTTAAGGAAAAAACGAAATAGTCCAAAAAAGTAATTTACCCGGTTTATCCCAAGATTTATACTATTAATTTTCTTGAGTACAAGTTGAGGACTAGAATATATAATACATTCCTAAAACTCTGCCAAATGTTATTTGTACTGAGTAGAATTAAAGTAAATCATTGTGTTAACTTTTTAAATTCTTTTTTAAAGACTTTTCCCATTTATTCTTCTCCTACTTTGGATATAATAGCAAAACTAAATGTATATCCCTCGTTGCCCTCTTATCAATTATAGCTGGGCTACACCTTCCTAAGTATTGTTCTATAATAAATGCAAGGTAAGCAAATTCATTTTTAACTCTCAGGACTTCATAGAATAGAATTTTGGAGCACTTAGGCCTCAGAAAGGTAATATTTTTAGCATTTTGTGTTTGCTCTTGTTCTTTAGATATACAACTTATGAAAGCCCACCTAAATGAAACCACAGGCAATCTTTCAGTAAACTGATTTCCACAGATTTCTTCAGTTCATAGGAGTATTTTCTTGCTTAATTTGCCAAGAGAGACCTGACCTGAAAAAGGCTAGGTACTATTTTATGAAGTGACAAAACATGTATGTGAGACTCTTTGTTTCCCCTTGTCATAATCACATGCCATCCCAAGTAGAGAGTTATAAACTAAATTTAAAAAAAATGGTTTACATCATACCCAATAATGAAAAACCTCACAAACCTGTAGCTGTTTTGTGGCCCCAGAATTCATCACTTAGTAATTTGCAAAATCTAAAATAATCCATTACACGTAGCAAATTTGAAATTTGTAGAACATACTTAGTTTGCTTAAGCCTCTTCTGATGGGGTTCATTATCTATTCTACATTGTAAGACAGTTAGTAGACCCAGCAGAAAGGACTTCAAAATATTTTTGTTTCCTATGGAAGTTTGGAAATCTGTTGACTCCCTAGATGTTGTTTGTAAGTCTTCCATGCATTGTTTTCCCTTACTTATTTCTCCTCACACAAATGCAAGCTATTTTCTTTTCTACTGTGTGTACTTGGCAGATTTTCTGGGCACTGTGCCCAGTTGGTTTAATGTGTGCTTATTATTTTCTATAGCATCTTTGATTCTGTTTTGGAGATGGGCATTCTATAAATTATTAATGATTATTATTGTACTTTAGATTCCACTTTCCTTTTGGAATTTAGAAACAAAGAATGAACATTAAACCCAATTGGCAACAACCAAGAATATCAAAGCTATACCCAATGTTCAACTGTGAGATAGGAGAATAAAGAATGTTTTGTAGTGATTAAAACAGGATTATTCCTATAAATAGTTAAAATAAACAGATGTAAACATAAAAGACTAAATTTATCAATTGACAAAATCCTCACCCATTTCACCATCCAAACATTACCAATAAGTATTATGATCAATGTTTCCATGGGTAAACATATCCTTTATATATATGGAGCTGAGAAAGTGCTAACTTTCTCCTCCAATTCACAAGAATTTGTGCACTTGATGTAGTAAGTATGACATACTATCAAACACTTAATAGGACATCGTTGAATTCTGTCAGATAGTAAAAGCAATTTGAATTTAGCTATCATTTCAAAGAAGAAAAAATGTCACATTTATACATAATTTATACACACACACATTTTTAAAGGAGTCAATACCAAAGAAAAAAAGACAGAGAAAAGTATGTGGGGAAAAAGCCTCTGGAGGTACAGAAGAAGAAAAAAAATTTTTATTGGCAGTGAAATATAGCTACTAATCTACTGCACAAAAGTGAAATTTGGGTGTTTACCTTATAGCTGTAATGATTCACATTTTGAAATTAGAGTTTACCTAAAGGACAATATATCCCCAATAAAGTGGAGCTAAGAAGATGTCATAAGAATTGTGAAGTAAGTACTGTCTTATTATTTTTATACTGGAAGTGTATTGATTGTCAATTATTTTCATTCTAATGTAAAAAAAATGAAATTACATTTTATTTTCCAAAATCATCCTCCCCCAATCATATAACTTTTTTCTTCTTTCTCTCTCTTTATCTGTCTTTCTTTTGAGCATTGTAAATACTTTTTTAATCCATTCTCCTGAAATTGGATCTGGATCTAGTGTTTTGATATACTTTGCTATAAGTCTTTGTTTTCTTTAAATAAAAATATTTTCTACATTTTCATTATTCTAATATTGATTCAGCTTTAGGGTTAATTTATATGCAAAGCAAATAATTTACCCAAACTTGTAAGGGATATGCATTATCAGAACACAACACCTGCAGGACAAAAGAGAGGTTAATTTCATTGTTGCTCCGAAGCAAAAGGAGATCATTATGGAGCCTGCAGGAACCAAGCTCTGTGAAATAGCTGCATTAGTCATTAACTTTCCAGCACTAAATTTCATATCAAACTCAATTAACTACTACATAGCTTTTAATGACAATATTTTTTCAGATGCAGCTCTTGTTTACTAATAAGATTTCACATCACGACTATCTGTTCCATTACTTTCTCCATGTTAATATTCAAGTCTTGATTTTCTCCAAAGAAAATGGGGCAATGAAAATTGCATTTGCTAGTAGTTCTCTTTGAATTATGCTTCAACATTTCAAGTGTGTTAATTTAATGGTTTAGAAGCTAAAGGGAACGATTATATAGGAAGCCAAAGTCCTCTATGTCTATCCCCAGGATTGATTAAATTTGCTGTTTATGCATATTTCCCCACAACGTTGCTTCTGTGTTGGAATTTATCAGGATCAGAACTATCTAAATTGGAAATGTCCCTTAGTATATTTTTATCACAGTGGAAGTCAAAGCCCAGAATAACAAAAAGGCACAAAATTAATGTCATCAGGAAACAATTTACGCAGCTAATTAGCATAGCATTCTCATATAAAAAGACAGATGGATTAAGGGATCAGGTCATTCATAGCCTGCAGTAAACTGCTTCAGTCTTTAATCCCCTGCTGTTACCTATCAACGGGTGCTCTTTTTATGGACTTAGATGGATCCTTGGAAAGATTTAGATTCTTCCATTAGGTTGATTCACCTTGTTCCTTTAACTTTTATTGATGATATATTTCATTATTTTCTTATGAAAGAACTCGAATTTAGTTAACAGCTGGAGAATTGAAATAAAAAAAATCTCTGAACATTTCCCATACAATAGCTTCTACAACAGAGACACACACACACACACACACACACACGCACGCACGCGCGCGCGCACACACACACACACACACACACTGCTCAGTCCTACTAAGAAACAGGCCTTGGTTTGAAGGCAACCGTAGAAGAGTTATTTCCTACTTCAACAAGAGTTGGAATTATTTTTCAAGTGATAGACACAGCATCCGAGACAATGAGCAGCCGCTAATGATCAACCATGAAAAACATCAAATTCTTTAAAGAGAAGCAGTCAATCAGAATAGATTGATTTCCATAACTCTTCTTTAAAATGTTTATAGGAATAATGTCTTCTTAAGAAAAGTATCACTAAAGATATTTGATCTGGTATATATAAAACCCACACCAACAAATGAAAAAAATTGTCTTTTTTTTAAGTTGCAGAACATAGATAAATTATTTCCTTTGATTATTGCATTAATTTCCTAGGACTGACATAACAAAGTCCCACAATGTGGGTGTCTTAAAACAATAAAAATTTATCATCTTATGGTTCTGGAGAGAAGAATTTTGAAACCAAGTGTTGACAAGGTTGATTCCTTCTGGAGAACTGAGGGACTGTCCACTCCATGCCTCTCTCCTAGTTTCTGGTGGATGCCAGTAATCCTTATTTTTGTATTCATAGGTGCAATCTGCCTCTGTCATCACATAGCATTTTTCCCTATATGTCTCTGTTTCTCTGTGTCTAAATTTCCTCTTTTTATAAGGACACTAGTCATTCAATTAGGGCCAACCCTAATCCAATATGACCTCATCTTAATTTGATTACATCTGTTAAGACCCTATTTCCAAATAAGGTCACATTCACAAGTACTGGGGTTAGGATTTCAACATACCCTTTTGGAGATATAATTCAACCCATAACAACAAAAATGCCATCAGAATGTTAGTTTATTAATTTATAAGAAGAACTATATTATATGAAATAAAATTCTTACTCCAGCATGTCAAAGGCACACCTGTATGGGAAAACAAAATATAGTCACATGAGAGCTGGGTATGTATTGTACCAAAATAAAACAAAATATAGTCACATGAGAGCTGGGTATGTATTGTACCAAAATAAAACAAAATATAGTCACATGAGAGCTGGGTATGTATTGTACAAAAAAAAAAATTAGATAACTAGAATATTTTATGCCATCAAGCTAAAAATAAATGGACACATGCATTTTAAGGCTTGCCAAGGGAATTTCCCTAGAAAGTCTAACTTTCTCCCTATTTCAGAACTTGGAATTATACTTGAAGAAAATGCAGATTTATACCTTAGGGGCTCATCTGCACCTCAGTTTCCGTAGGTGACTAACTCTCCTGTGATTGACAGACTTTCTTTAGCTATGTTGATGAATTCAGTCCCAACGCTACACAACTTCTTGGCTTTAGATCCTTTAGTTTGCTTTAAAAAGCCTAAGTCTCAGATGGCATTATTCCTTCTCTTAGTTTTTGGGATTACGTTTTTGCAGTTCTTCTCCCTGTGACACCCTGTGCTAGGAATTTGCCTCTCTATATAGAATATATATATATATATGTGTGTGTGTGTATATATGTGTATATATATATATATATATACACACACATTCATACAAATTGTCCCATTTGGAGAGCCATGAAAGTATTCCTTCCCCCCCCGCATTTTCTCTCTTTAACAATGATACGCAACCCTGTACCTATCTATACATTTGTAACTGTATATATATAATACATTTTTTTGTATCTGTATATATAATATGTATTTTATATGCTTATATATTATATATTTTTTGTATCTGTATATAAAGTATATATATAATCACTGTTATCATTTATTGAGAACATAGTATTTACCACAATATATATGATGTACTTTGCATTCATTGTCCTGTTTAATTCTTAATATCTCAATGGGATAATTATCATTTCTCTTTCAAAGATAAGGAAACCAGGGCTCATATTGCTGTTCTACATTGCTCATTTCCTTCATAGCAGGCATAATAGAAATTAAAATTCATAGTTTTTCCACAATTTCAAAGGTTTTGCATCATGTTACTTTCCCTTTAGCAACCTGCATTATTCCCAACTTTATTTACTTTACGACCTGGGAGTTTTGCACCTCCATGCCTTTGTCTTTGCCTTTCCCATATGTAAAATGTTTCATTTCAACATATCTAACTCCTGGCTATTTTTTAAGGTAAAGTGAAAATATCAACTTTTCCAAGAGGTTTTTAGAAATAAGTTGAAATTAATAACCCCCTGTTCTGTACTCACTTAGCCCTTTGTTTATAATAATATTAAGCATCCTATTATCCCATGCCATTAATAGTCATTTGTTGTATATATTTATCTCCTTCAATAGAGTTTAAAGTCCATTAGAGGGTGCCTGGGTGGCTCAGTTGGTTAGGCATCTGCCTTTGGCTCAGGTCATGATCCCAAGATCCTGGGATCAAGTCCCACATTGCGCTCCTTGCTTAGCGGGGAGTCTGCTTCTCCCTCTGCCTGCCACTCCCCCTGCTTTGTGCTCATGCTCTCTCTCTCTGCGTCAAATAAATAAATAAATCTTTTAAAAAAAAGTCCATTAGAGACTTGCTTCTTAATTTACTAATTATTCAACAAATATTGGAGGGAATATCTAGAATAACTGGTATATTATTAAACACTGGATATACTATGAACAAAAGAGGTAAAATTCCTTCCTTCATAATATGTAAATCTTAGGGAATATGACATTTGTCAGATAAGCATACAGATAAATAAAATTATATAGAAGCTGGAAGTAAATTATACATTTAATAAATATTTTACTGAATATTTAGTTTAAAATTAAAAATAATATCAAGTAGTTATTTTGGTTTAAATGCATTTATCTTTTTTTTTAAGAATCTTTTTTTAAATTTTATTTTATTATGTTATGTTAGTCACCATACAGTACATCATTAGTTTTTGATGTAGTGTTCCATGATTCATTGTTTGCATATAACACCCAGTGCTCCATTCAGTACGTGCCCTCTTTAATACCCATCACCGGGCTCACCCATCCACCCACTACCCTCCCCTCTAGAACCCTCAGTTTGTTTCTCAGAGTCTATAGTCTCTCATGGTTCTTCTCCTCCTCTGAATCCCCCCCCCCTTCATTTTTCCCTTCCTTCTCCTAATGTCCTCCATGCTATTCCTTATGTTCCACAAATAAGTGAAACCATATGATAATTGACTTTCTCTGTTTGACTTATTTCACTTAGCATAATCTCCTCCAGTCCCATCCATGTTGATGTGAAAGTTGGGTATTCATCCTTTCAATGGCCGAGTAATATTCCATTGTATATATGAACTGCATCTTCTTTATCCATTTGTCTGTTGAAGGGCATCTTGGCTCTTTCCACAGTTTGGCTATTGTGGACATTGCTGCTGTGAACATTGGGATGCATATGGCCCTTCTTTGCACTACATCTTTGGGGTAAATACCCAGTAGTAAATGCATTTATCTTAAATTAATATTCAATCAAAAATAATTCATAATTTATTCATATATAGCTTTAAAATAATGACTAAAATAAAATAAAATTATGAATAGATCATTTTCTTCCAACAATAGGATATATTTGTTTATGTTATTGCCACTTTGCCATCATCAGGTTAAGGAAAAAGAAAGCATTTTATATTGTACTGCCATAGAAGAAAGAGTTACATAGGAAGCACATAAAAGAAGTTCATTCTTCATGTTTCTGTATCTGTGGATATAATTAAGAACAGAGTCAGGTCATGTATCTTTATGATAATAATGATCTTGTGTAATCTTTGTTCTCTACACGTTGTTGCTGTTGTTGTTTTACTTGTAAATATTACAGATATCTGAAAATTATTGTCAGTACCTAGCAATAAATAAGAAATGTGTAATTTTTGGTGAATACACAATAGTATTTCGATTGACAGAGCTCATCTTTTATTTTCCTACCAATAAAGTAAATTGGAGATTAAATTTTGGAGATTGTATAACTGGGAAGGAACTTCAAGATTATTCAGTCCAGAGATTTTATTTTATAGATGGAACAAATGGGGCTTGTAGAAAAAGTTACTTAAACAAACTTGCAGACCCAGTGAGGGATATAGCAGTAGCTCAGACCTGTATTTTTTCACTTTAAGTCGACAATTAGGAAAATCAGCTATGACTGATCAATAACATGTAAGAATTATAGAAAATTATATAGATAAATATTTGTACTTTTAAAAAGAACACATTAAAGCACTGTAATTTATCAGTTTTTGCTGTCAACACCTTATCAGCTTTTTGGAGAACTCACATTTTCTATATATTATTTTCCATTTTCACTAGCAGTGATGCATTTGAAAGACATCTTGGAGGGCAAAAGTGGAGTACTATTATGTTTTACATTAAAGTTGTGGTTCTGTTTGTCCTCTTCCTGATGCTCTTTATATTTGATTCATTTAAAAAAAAAAAAAAATCTGGATCCTATGTTAACCTAGGAAGATAGTGTGTTTTCAGAAAGAAACATGTAATTGATTTCTAGCATACGTTCCATAGATAAAATTTCACCTTATACAAAACTGTTGTCTTTTTTATGGCAGAGAAAATCATCCTTTGTCACAGAGCAATGCAAATACTAGTCTCCTTGTGTAATGTGACCTGTCCAAACTCAGGGAACTCAGGTGGGTGTCTCAGTACTGTTTCAGGCTTGGACCATGACCATATATCATCAATACATGTCCCAGCAGGAGTATCAGCTGTGTTGAGTTAGGGTACCACTATAAAGCTAGTAAGTAATTCCCCATTGACTTCCTTTGTGTCCTTTCTACAGGTTAAAACCAGAAGAGGGGAAGGGTAAATAGGCATGCAGATCTACCACACATCATCCCGGCTGGGAACTGATGCAGGTCTCTGCATGGAGCTAACATGGGAGGCACAGCATCCCCCATGTGAAGGCTGTTAGTGAACTTCCTACATGTGACATTGTCCTGTGTGCACTGGAGTTGCTTGGAATCACAGCAGTGCAGAAGTAAGTAACTGTTTTTGAGGAAATCTTTAAAGTTCAATTCAAATAAGCAGAGTGCTATATACCAGATTTTCAGCCTATGTTGTTGCAGCGGTTTGTGCTACATCGGATTACTTTTAGTGTTTATTATATTTTTTTTAGCCATAATTCCAAACCAGATGGTAAGTTTTAAACTAAACTGAGTACAACAGGCTTGGACCTTTGCTTGTTAGGTCTGGGCACTGTTACCAAGGAATTAAATTAGCAACCCCCATTTATCTTGTTCAGAATTACATTTCAGGCCAAAGAAGGAAATACATAGGTATTAGATATATTGATCATTTCCCCAGATTCCTGGTATTACCTCTTCCCTTTCTTGCTAAAAAAAAAACAGAGTATCAAGTTTGTTTAATAAACTGATAATATTTATGTCTTCAGAAACCTATACTGTTATAGAAACATTGTAGAGGGGTGCCTGGGTGGCTCAGTCGGTTAAGCGACTGTCTTCGGCTCAGGTCATGATCCCAGGGTCCTGGGATGGAGCCCAGGGCTCCATGCTCGGCAGGGGGCCTGCTTCTCGCTCTCCCTCTGCCGCTTTCCTGCTCTTTCTCCCTGTCAAATAAATAAATAAAATCCTCAAAAAAAGAATCATTGTAGAGTGGCATGTTTTATTTGTAAATAGTTAAAGATAAATAGAATTTTTCTGAAGGGGCATAAATGTACATTTTGTTGGGTTGGAGTAGAAAAATAAAACTGAATAATTATAAATCAAATAATAAGAAATTGGTAATGTTTAGAACTCACTGTCTCTATGTAGCAGTCATAAAGAGACACACAAGAAGATTTAAAAGATACTTTTTGGTCTTCACACATAGTGGTCAAGCTTGAAGAACAACCTTTCTTTAAGAGAGAATTTGAGGCTGAGGCTTGACATATATGAATGTGGAAAGGAGAAGCACTTATAGCTCAGGGAGGGTAAAAATGCCATTTACGTGGATTCAGAATCCACTGACCTCCAATCTCTTACTGTGTGAGATTCTACAAGAAATAATCTAAAGTATATTAGGGGAAACATAGGCCCCGAACATAGAGGAAAAAGTAAAGAGAGGGAGAGAGATGAAAGTTTTTTGGACGAGTAAGTAACGTCAGACCTACACATGTGAGAGAAAGAATGAAATAAACATAGAAAAGAGTTGAAAGGTTTAGGGAACAACAGAGAAGCACTTTCCACTGCTACAGGAAGAGAATCAGATAGGAGTCTCCCATGCTGGCACGAGAGTGATACAAGTTTTTCAAGATCTAAAAAGTCTAAAATTTGAGGGCAGGAAAGATTTCAAGGATCACTGGAAATACTGATCTTCTCTGGGTATCTGTGGACACAAACTATCAATAACATCTTGAAGCCAAAAGCTTTATAGGTGATTCTCTATTTGTGGTTAAATGGAAAAAAAGACAAAGGGATTTCCTTTGATATGAGAACCTTGGAACACAAAGACAGAAAGGCAAGAATTGGGATATAGGCAAAGTTAGAAGAAATGGTTATAAATGTTAGTTACCCACAATAGATGAAGGTAGTGTGGAGGTATGGACATATTTCATACTAAATTCAGAACCCAGGTAAACGTGGAAAACTTAGTAGGGAAATGCAAACATAGGTGTTTAAACTAGAGCTGGAATATTGAACAGGGGAACCTTTTTTGTCCTAAGAGGCAGTGTGGCCTTGATGTGGATCTAGACCTTTTAAGAACCTCCAATGGCAGCACTGAGCTCATAGGAATTAGGAGAATATATCAATGAAGAGGCCTTATGAGAGTGGGTATGGATTTGTCTATGTCAATCTCCTTTATCCCAAAACAAATAACCACACATTGGTTGATGATAGCCCTATTATTTAGGCTCAGTATACTGAAAGGCAGGGGAGACCATTTCTTTCTTCATGTTATTTGCTGAGTGAAGAGAGACTTCTACCTCAAACTCCAGACGAAGTGTTTTTGCAGTGTCCTTAAATATCCTCTGTCTACTTTATCTACGAGAAAGGAATTACTAATTTTTGGCAACAGATTCATAAAAACCTCTTACTTTTTATTGAATATTTAATTTATTCAGTACATTTGCATATGGCATGGCTACCTGTGTCCTGTTCCTTGACAAGCTAGGTTTTAGGCTGTGGGCTTGACTTGTGTTTATATTTTGTATGTGGTGAGCAGACAAGGGTAGACCTTTCTCTGCATTGCCTAGTTCTGTCTTATTCTCTCCTTCTCAGTTTATCAGTCTCTAATTGGGTAGCTTAGTCTGAGACACTAGCTCTGTCAATTTATGGTAGGGATTTAGTGCCTTACCCTGTTGAACAGAACTTTTAAATTTATATTGGTAAGTAAGGAGTTTTTCAATAGAGCCATTAAAGAAATACCTTGCATATTGGGGGTAATGGGATTGTTTTCTTTGGCCTAAGACAGCTTACATTTTACTCATATATGTCATTAATTCTTGATTGATTTGTGTTGACTAGGTTGACTAAAACCTAGATCTTGAAAGGGATTTATTTCAGTTCCTTCTACATCCAAATTTTACATATTCTGCCGTATGCCTATATGTTTTACAAAACTTTTCCATTTGACTTCAGTTATTTGGGGAAAAACCAGAATTAACTAGAAATCAACCATCAGATAAAAAGAGTTCCCCAGCTTGGAGAAATCATTTCCCCTTAAAAATCCTGCCAAATTTGTGGAAGGGTTTGTAAATTTGAATATAGCCTACTGAATAAATGAGAATTTACTCAAAGAAAATCTTCATTTAGTTATTCCTTAGGTAGAGCGTACTTAATAAGATATTTACATGTATTTCCATTTGAACAAAACTTATTTCACTAAAACCAAGAATCCTTAGTGTCATGATATGGTATTTTATTTATCCTTTTTTTAATGAGAATATGGAGGGATTTCTGTAGATTGGTAATTTTTGGAACCATTCTTGAAAAAATGATCCTTTTATCCTTGAAAACTGTACTTTTAAAAACATAATTGGAGTGCCTGGGTGGCTCAGTTGGTTAAACGTCTGACTCTTGGTTTCAGCTCAGGTCATGATCTCAGGGTCATGAGATCAAGCCCTGTGCCAGGCTCCACACTCAGTGCAGCATCTGCTGAAGATTCTCTCTCTCCCTCTCTCTCCTCTGTCCCTCCCTGCACATGCATGTGTGCTCTCTCTCTAAAATAAATAAATACAATTAAAAAAACCCCACACAATTAAATCAATTTTTGTAGAAACCTTGGCCATATAAAATATAGCATTGTAATTTTGACTTTTATATAATAAACGAATATTATAAGTGGATAGAAACCCACATTTTAAGTAATTAATGCAATACCTTTTATTGGAGAATTATATTAGAAACCAGACATGGAAACTAGGTTTGCTCGCTGCTGCTAGATACTTGCCGCTCCTAACATTCTCAGCTGACAGAGCAAGGAAAGATAGCCTGTGTATATATACACAATTGTAAATATTTCTATAAATAACCATGCATATCTCTATTAAGCTAAGCATGAGTTCATACTGATATCTTCGTCTTAAATACATTACCATGTGGTGCATTCTAGCCTTCTCACCTTGTTTGTTTCACTCAAACAGTGAAAAATATGGCTTCCACTATCCAGCATCAATTAATCGTTCATTTGCAATGTACATGTATTGTGTTATCACAATGATTAGCCTGTACCCCTGGGAGGGGGAATTTCATTAACTGAAGTACTGTGCTTATATACAATTCCTTTACCTATAATCTTATAGTCTCCTCTCATTTCCAAAGCTACTTAATTAAGCACATTTCCCTCATCCACTTCAATGAGATTGTTTCATACGTTTTAAGAGTTATATATTTTTGTCATATCCTGCATTCCAACATTTTGTAATCTCTCTACTTCCTAATTGATAATTTTTAAAAACTACGTAAATGAAGGTTTACTCTTCATGCTCAAAAATTCTATGGATATCAACAAATAATGTCATGTATTCACCATTACAATATCATACAGTTTCAACTTCCTAAAAAAATCCCTGGTGTTTCACTTCTTTAACCCTCTTCACTCTACTCTCCCCTCTGATACCACTGATCTTTTTACTGTCTATAGTTTTACCTTTTACCAACGTCATATAGGTAGAATCATACAGCATTAGCATTTTCAGACAAATTTCTGTCACAGAGCAATAGGTATTTAATAATCATTGATTCCTTCTTGCAGCCTGAAAGTTTGTTTTTGTTTTTGTTTTTTAAGTGCTGAATAATAGTCTATCATATGGGTGTACCATAGTTTATCAATTAACCTTTTTATGGTCATTTTATATGTTAATCTGGTAGGAGTTGGGCTATATATAATGTTTGGTGTAACTCCAGGTGTCAGAGATTTCAAATTCCTCTAGTGTCCTTGTTTGTTTTTTCCTTCTCTCTTGACTTTGGGCTTCCCTAAGCACTTCTCTCCAAAAAGTGTCTACGTCTGCAGCTATTTCAGCTGTAATCCTGTTGTTATACTGGAGTCCTATTGGTTTTAGTTGTAAGGTGTGGAAACATTATAATGTTATAATCAAATCTCAGCCTGTGTACTTTTATGACCTTTACAAGTATTTCTCCACTAGAATATCTTTTGTTTCCTTCTCTTAAGTGAGACAAGATTAGGCAGAGAAGGATGCCCTCCCTCAAATGTGATAACTCTGGTAATGTCTTTTAACCTGGACTGTAAGTCTTTCCTATGAAGAAGGCAGGTATTTCATAATTACTCTTCCTTTGCCCTTCCAGAGCCCTAAAGAATCTTTCTCAGTCTTTACCATAAGAACTCACTGGGGTTTTTGGAGATAAAACCCATGAAAGTTTGGGGGTATCCATAAAATTGCCCCACAGCAGCTTCTCCTCTCGCATTAATCCATACTCCATCTCTAGTAACTAGTCAAAATTACCACTTAAGTGTTCCTCCAAAGTTTGGCTTTAACTTTTATCCCAGTAAGTAGATCTTGGCTGATTTGCCTATCTCTCTCAATTTTGCAGTGATATTTGCTCTGCAGTCTCAGTTCTCTGATAGATTCAAGAAAAGTCATTAATTTTCAATTTGTTCAGATTTTTCTCATGGTAAGGACAGGAGTGACAACTCCTGAGTACTTTGAATGTTAAGAGTACATTCAAATATCTTTCTGTAATATATTTCTTCTCTCAGTTTTGAGAGATAACACAGTTTGAGGCTGTGTTATTAGGGTCTCTTTTCCCTAAAAAAAAAATGCATTAAATATGATCTAGATTTTTCTACCCTCATGAGAAAGGTTATTCTGTACATTCAGAAGTAGCATAGATATCATTGCTTTGGATATAGTAGGTTATGAGAGATCTTACTGTTAGTTAAAATCCAAGTATAAATTTAGATCATAATTTTAAGTTGGTTATTCTTCAAAGCTGACATAGTTTTAACTTACAATGTGGACTCAAGAGTGAAAGAGCATTAAATAACTCATTGATCCATAAAGGCAATTTCAAATTTTACAGTAGATAGTGATGTGAAAATTTTCCATATTTGGATGTTTAATTTATCAGTGTTTAAAAATATTTAATCAGTTAAGAAGAATAGTCAGCAATTATTTATTTAAAAGGTGGCTTATGTATTTTTCTTACAAGAAAGGCTTGTTGTAGATAGTCTGGAGCCAGTATGCTGCCTCTAAGATAGCATCATCACCCCGATCATTCCATCTTTCTGCTCAGTCATATTCAATTTGTGTTTATTTCTTCATGGTCACAAAATGGATGATCTTCCTCAACCATTGTATATATATTCCAGGCAGGAAGAAAGAGAAAGACAAAGGTTTGCATTGTTGTCCCATCAAAGTATAGGAAGTTTATTTGATATGAAAATCAACTGCTAAAAAATACCTTGTAAAAAACAGAGTAAATACAGGCTACGTAAAAACGAAACATGGGACTTTGTAAAACTGTGAAATCTATTAAGGATTTTGTGAATTTTTTGGTTTGTTTTTCTCTGCTCCTAAATTAAATCAGTCAAAATTTTGTTCAAAACACATAGTTGACAGAACGTAAATGTACTAGAAGAGTGCAATTTATAAGTAAAATAACTCTGAATATTTACCTGAAATAGTTTAAAAACTTCTGAAAAATTAATGTCATTATTGTTTATCTAGTCAACATATTTCTCAGTGGGAGAATTTACCATTTGGTATAAAAAATTACTGTCTGAAACTTCTCTTGGAAACTTCACATGGGAAAATGGGTAGGTATTCTAAGCAGAAGCAAAGTTTGGTAAACAGAATAAATAGAAATTTTAATATTTAATATTGTCAAATGATTTTTGAAGGATTATAAAAACATTCTTATTTCAAAGTCCAGATTTATATATCTATTAAGATATAAATTATATTATACAATATATCTATTAGAGTGCTGACATAAAAGGACAATTCAGTATTAAAAATTTCAATGCTGAAAGATGGATAAAGAATTGAAAACAAATTGTTTTTCCAAATGAGAAATTTGGTTGACATATTTGAAATTATGGGAAAGCAAAAGGAAACAAATGCACTCCAGACTTACCCTAGGATGGAGTGTGTATGTGTATTTATGTGTGTGTTTCTGTTAAGTGCAGAAGAAGGTAGCGGAGAAAAATGGATTAGATTTCCACTTCCAATTGAGAATGGGTAAAGACAGAGAAGATCAAGAAAAATCTGCATAATGTTAAAGTCCTATCAATCTATGTGACTTTGATTTTACCAATTTTTTAAAGGTTTTATTTATTTATTTATTTATTTATTTATTTATTTATTGTAATTTATTTATTTAACACAGAGAGAGAGCACCCACAAGCAGCAGGCAGTGGGGGAGGGAGAAGTAGGCTCCCTGCTGAGCAAGGAGCCCGATGCCAGGCTTCATGTGGGGGCTCGATCTCAGGATCATGGGACAGTGACCTGTGAAGCTTAACTGACTGAGCCACCCAGGAGCCCGTGATTTTACCAATCTTTTAAGTAGTTATCAATTTCTTTAATTTTTTAATGCACCAACTTGTACATATAGTGGGTTTTTTTCTAGTTTTTTTTTTTTTTCTATTTCACTGATTTCTCTCATTCTTATTTTCTTCTTTCTTTGGTTTAATTTGCCCTTTTTTTTTTCATTCCTTCTTATGTGGAATTTTTAATCTTTCTTTTATCTTCTAATATAAACACTTAAAACTATACAATTTCCTCTTATCAGTACTTTAGCTATATTCCACATATAGATACATTGTGTATTCTTTATCATTCGATTCAGTCTTTCCCCAATTTTCTTTGTGATTCATTCTTTGATCCATTCATGAAGCATTTACAGTTTATAAAGTGCCTTCAATTTCAGATATTTTATTAGGTTATTTTCATTCTTCTGTGGAACACAGGAATATCTTCCGTTCTAATTTTGTATTTTCATCTTTTTGGAAAACAGTTTTAAAAACAATACTCAGGCCAAGATATCTTCACTAGAAAATTAATTTAAATGTTTAGTAAAGAAATGATTGTTATTTATTTCAGAAAATTGAGGAGGGACCATTTACCAATTTATTATGAGTCATCATAAGACTAACACCAGACATTGCCAAGAACTTATGAGAAAAGAAAATCATAAATAATCTTCATGAACTTAGATACAAATATCCCTAAGAATATATTAACATACTAAATCCAGAAAGACATAAAAACAAAAAATAATTTTGACTAAGTGGGATTATTGCAGGAATACAAGATTTAGTTTGTATTCAAAAATCAATCATTGTAATTGGACACATTGATAGTATAAAGGCAAAAGAAATGCTCATCGCAGTAGACACAGGAAAAAAATTGACAATAATCAACCCTTCTTCATGTTAGAGAGTCTCAGAATATTGGGAATAGGAAGAAATTACCTCAATTTGATAGAAGACATGTAAAATTCTGTAGCAAATATCATACTTAAAGGTAAAATATTATGCATGTCCCATTTAAGATTATCTAATCTCAAAAAGTCACATCACCCAATTTGAAAAAGAGAAAAATTATTTGCACACTTTCACACACACACAAATGATATACAAGTAGTCAATGAGCTCATGAAAAGATGATCAATATAATCAGATATTAGGAAAATATGATTAGAATTAGAATGAGATTCCACTGCACTTTCAGTAGGATTTCTAAAATAAAAACAATACCAAATGATGACTAGGATAAGGAGCAACTAAATCTCTCATACATTACTGGTTGAAATGTAAATTCTACAGTCACTTTGGAAAATAGTTTGGAAAACAAACATATACAAGTCTCAATTCTAGCAACTACAATTTTAAACAAAAAATTAAAACATATGTTTGCTAAAAGACCTGTACAAGGATGCTTATGGTAGCTTTATTCATAATGGCCCAAATCCGGAAACAACCCAAATGTCCATCAACCAGAGAATGAGTAAACAAATTGTGGGTTATTCACACAAGGAATACTTCTCTGCAATAGCAAGTGAGAAAGGCACCGGCTACACAAACACGTGGAAACATCATGTTGAAGAAAAGAAATCAGACCCCAAAGAGTACATAGTTTACAATTTCATTTAAAGAAAGTTTAGGAACAAGTAAAACTACACCATAAGAATTGTAAAGTGAATAGTGGGTGCCTATAGTTGGGGAGGGATTGGACTGGGAAAAGATTCAAGAAAACATTTTAAGGGCTGTTAATGCTCTATAACTCTCCTGGGGTGTTGGGTATGTTGAGGAGGAAAAATAATTTCCCCTCTACCCTTCTAGGTTCTTGGCTGAGACCCCCCCACCCCATAATAAAATACAGATTAACAGGAGGAAAACAAACAGGAGTCTAATAACATATATACTTGCTATATACATGGGAGAGCACCAAGAAAACTGCGTAAATCTCCAAAATGGCTCAAACCACCACTTTAGATACTATCTCCAGCTAGTGATAGAAAGATGGTGGTGGCAGGAGAACAGAGGGGCAGTTATGGAAGGTTTTCAGGCAAAACACAATTAAAAGAGGGTATAGTTATACAGATTTAAGTCCCTGCCTTCTTCACTGGTAAGTTTCTAGAGATTTAACATCATCTCTTCTTCCTGGTGTGGCGAGGAAGACACCCTTACAAGTGGAGAGTTTCCTTATAAGTGTAAATGTCTTTTATAAAAGGGTAACTTCTACTAAGTTTTCAGAGCTTTTCCTGTGTCTGAAGTTTCTTAAAAATAACCAGCTCAAAATAATCCTTATGCCAAAGAGGTATATTTTGTTTTGGGGTCACATATTCTGCTCTCCTTCAAGTATATGGGCATACATTTTTTAAACTTAATATTTGTGTACTTTACAGTATGCTTTTATGTCTAAATTTTTAAAATGCTCTCTTAAAATCTGTTTAAAATCAGGTATCTTGAGTTTTCTATATTTTAGTATAGAGAGATTACTTTTATTTGTTCAGTGATATTTTAATTTCTTCTTTTATAAATTGCTCATGTCACATATTTATTATTAATTTTTCCTCACAACTTTTTTCGTTAGATATTTTAATATATGTAAATTTTCACAAGTTTAGAATACATAAAATGAGGGTAAAGTATCGGTTTATTTTAAAGGCATAGCTTTAGTGCCTGATTGGTTATATTCAAATCTGACTCTGCTACATGCTTTCTTCATTTGTAAAATTGGGATGATAATAAATTGGGATAAAATTGGGATAATAACCTTATCAGGCTGTTATAACTATTAAATATATTGACATAAAAGTTCATAAAATAGTTCCAGCACATACTAAGTGCTATAATTTTTTACCATTAATTCTTGTACATGCATATACATGCAAACCACACAAACATTACATATATATATACAGATATATATATTCTTGCTTTTTGCATAATTGGAATAAAGAATAAATTATATTGGAAACATGCATATTTCTACTTAGAAGTATTGCTTAATCATTTTACCTTGACTCTGAAACACAGCTTTCCCCTGTTCATTAGGAAATACCATTTCTACCATTAGGGTTTTAAGTCATCACTGTGTTTAAAAAATACAAATAGTCCTGTGGCCAAATAATTTTGGGAGGTCTAGGTGAAACACTGTTCAGAAGGCTTTTTAAATAAAGATATGACTGAGGCTTTAATATGATAAGGTGCATTGTGAATATGCAAATGGAGAATTTAGAGTGTGCAACATCTCCCAACTACATTAGTTTTAAAAGAAATTTTTAAGTGAAATATCTTAAATATTTAAGGTTCTGCAATGGGAACTTTAGAAAATCACATTCCAGGTGCAAAATTAGCACAGTGTCTGGCACATAGAAATGTAGTAAGTCAGAGCATAGGCACTGGTGTCAAAAATAGCTGGATTCAAAATTGTCCCTGTGCAACTGTGTGAACTGGGGCAAGATGTTCATCGTCTCTAACCACCACTCACACAGCAGAGTAATGAGAGCAGAGTGATTGGGCTCTAGGAAGCTCACAGTAAAAACTATTTGTATCACATTATCATCTAAGTAATATTTGTTGAGTTTGGGTTAGATATTTGTTCTGGTTCCCATTTACAATTAAGGAGGTCATTATGGAAAACCATTGATTAAAATAGTTGATTTGTAGTTTTCTGCTGATTCTCAGTAAACTGGGAAGTTCTTTCCATTCCACGAGTTAGCAGGATTGTGCAACAAATCACAGAATTCCCTAGATTATTTTGACTGTAGAGAGAAACAATCTGGCTGAAATAGTCTAAGCACATTGAAAAGTGTAATCTAGTTTTGAGCATTGATAAACAGAAAGTGATGTTAAATCTGTTCACACAGATGTTAAAAAAGTTACATAAACTGACATTACACTCACTATTTTTCTTCACATCCATATTTATATTGTAATTTTATTAAAATTCCTTCTCACATCATGGTTTCTCAGAACTCTCTGCAATTCTTCACTCCTGGAATGCTTTAATATCTGATTACTTCTTTTCAAAATGTGGGGGAGAAAACTGCTTTCTCTCTCAAATCACCTCTGACTTCTTGAGGCCCCAATAGCCATGATTCTGCATTTATATGTATATTTTATCATGTATATATTAGTTTTAATAACAATAGAAACATCATGTTGTAATTGCTTCTTTACGTGTCAGTTTTCCTACTAAACTCTATTTCTTGAAGTCACAAGCATTTTTTAAGTGTTTATGTTCCCAATGCATACTATACATTATAGGTATTCAAAAATGCTTGTGATTAATGACTTCTAATTTTTTTCATATTTTATTAATAGTTAAGTGATGGTAAGTCCTCTTTCCAGAAATTCATTGTTTTCCTTCCTTGCTTTAAATATACAAATTTCAGGGTGCCTGGGTGGCTCAGTAAGTTAAGTATCAGACTTTTGATTTTGGCTCAAGTCATGATCTCAGGGTCATGAGACCGAGCCCAGTGTTGGGCTCTGGGCTCAGTGGGGAGTCTGCTTGGGATTCCCTCTTTCTCTCTCTCTCTCTCCCTTTGCCCCTCCCCCCCATTTTCTCTCTCACTCTCTCTCAGAAAATAAAATAAAAATAAATGAATATACAAATTTGATGTGTTCGTAACTTGTTTTTACACCATATTGTTTCCCAGATATATAAGCTTAATTTCTTTTTTGAGTAAAGATAAGTATATATACTTCTATCATCTCTATTTTCTTATTCAAAAAGAATAGCTAATTCACATGTATTTGAAATTCTGAATTATACTGTGATGGTATTAATATTATATTGAAGATACACACACACACACACACATACACACACACACACACACACACACACAGATCATCAGTATAAAACTCAATGAAGTAGAAACGGAATACCTCCATGAAACCTCCCAGATCAAGAAATAGAAAATTACCGGGCGCCTGGGTGGCTCAGTTGGTTAGGCAACTGCCTTCGGCTCAGGTCATGATCCTGGAGTCCCTGGATCGAGTCCCGCATCGGGCTCCCTGCTCGGCAGGGGGTCTGCTTCTCCCTCTGACCCTCCCCCCTCTCATGTGCTTGCTCTCTCTCATTCTCTCTCTCTCAAATAAAAAAAAAAAATAAAAAAAAAAAAATCTTAAAAAAAAAAAAAAAAAAGAAATAGAAAATTACCAGAGTCATAAAAGCTTCCCTCTACAAGTTGCCTTCCTCCAATCACAAATTCCTGCACTCTAAAGAAACATCTATTTTCTCTTCAGAATGAGATAAACCAATGGATTCATTTTGCCTGTTGTTAAACTCTATGTAGATGGAATCACACACTACAGGCTCTTTAATGACTATCATCTTTTACTTGGCATTATATTTGTGAGATTTATTCATGATATTTTAGTAGTGATTCTAGTTGTTCTTTTATTTACAGTGTTCCATAGTTGTTTCATTTAAACTTATCACCATTCATTTATCTACTATGCAGTGGATTTTTTTTTTTTTTTTGAGGTGCTTCCATTTGATAGTATTAAAAGGAGTGCCATCAAGCACACACTTTTACATATCTTATGGTGTATATATGCAAGCATACCTAAGAATGCAGTTGCTGGGTCATCACGTATGTGTCTGTTCAGCTTTATACTAAAGATATCACTACACGGTTTTCTTATGAGGTACACCAAATTTCATTTTCACCAGTAGCATAAAAGACTTCACTTGGCCTACATCTTCTTCAAACTTGGTATTATCCATCTTTTATTGTTTTCCAATTTTACATGTAGATATATATTCATACGTTATACCTTTTTCATATGTAGGCATGTATTTTGTCTATCTCTATATACATATTTTGTATCTATATATAAATACTACAACTCCTAGGAGTTTAGCTCCATGCATTATTACAAAGCTAACGCATTCATATAAAGAGCACCCAGTTCAAGAAACAGAGCGTTACCATTACCTCAGATACCCATTTGTGCCCTCCAGCAGTCACTTGCCTTCACAAAATAATCAGTATTCTGAAATCATAACTGTATCAACTTTCTTTTGATTAGGGTTTGCATGGAATATTTATTCTTTTAATTTCAAACTTTCTGTATTTTTATTTTTGAAGTATGTCCTATAACTATCCATTTCTTTTTAATCAAGAAGGGATAAGCATATTAATTTATGTTAGATTTAATATGGCAAGGTTGTATAGTAACATAACTACTAAAAGTATAGTAAGAGAATGTAATACTACCATGCTGTAGAAGTAAAAGTAAAAGGAAATCATAAAAAATATTTGACTCATCCTAAAGGACACAAAACAGGAGAGAAAAACAAATAGACCAGGTGGGAAAAATAGAAACCACATAATAAAATGCCAGATCAAAATCTTAATATTTTAATAATTACATTGAATATATATGGGCAACATACTCCAATTAGAAGACAAAAACAATTTATTCTCTTTGTTGCTATGTCTGATATTACTATTTTTCATCTGGACCTTTGATTTCTTTAAGTTGTTTTGTTTTTCAATCCCTAAGTTGTTTCTTTTCCAGAGATGCCTTTCCTCTAACTGTGGACTTTGCATTAGAATGTTCTGTCTGTTTTCACTGGCTACTTATGACTTCTACCCCCTAAAATTATCAGAAAAGTTACTTCTTTTAGGAGTATATATATGCATGCATATTTCCAAAAACATCAATGTATTGAAAGATTGCTCAGAGAACATTAATTGTTGTGTATTGATTAAATTTATCATTAATATAAATAATATTTTTGGAATAGATTTCATGGTTACTACTAAGAAAACATAGCTTGCACCTTCAAGTAAAAGACATCTCACTGTAAAAAGAATGGACTATGGATTTTTTAAAACAAATTTTATTTATTTATTTATTTATTTATTTATTTATTTATTTATTTATTTATCAGAGAGAGAGCGCACAAGCAGGTGGAGGGGCGTAGAGGGAGAATCAGGCTCCCAACTGAACAAGGAGCCCGATGCAGGACTTGATCCCAGGACCCCGGGATCATGACCTAAGCTGAAGGCAGATGCTTAACTGTCCAGGCATCCCAGGACTATGGATCTTAATACAATATACACTTTGTATCTCTCCCTCTCATCTTTCTATCCATTTGTCCGTCCATCCATCCATCCATTCACCTCTCTCTATCTATCCTGTATGTGTAATAGTGGCAGATCCTATCTGTGGTATTCTCTTAGGGAGGATTTGATTACAAACTAACCAATAAATTTAAGTAAACTCATTTAGTAATAGAGGTTGGCCAACTCCTATTATTAATTGTTAGCTGTTTCCTAAGCAATAATCCCTCTCAGCTTAAACTCTACATACACATTACAAGAATTTTAATGACTTACAACATATATAACTGAATAATATATTCAGTTTTTAAATAACCATAAATCTAATATAGATATTAAAATGACAGAAATGAAAGTAATTTAATTTTTAAGTAATGCAACTTGTTCTAAAAAATGAAAATGTGATTATGCATTGATATGGCAATTCTGAATCCTGTCCTCAGGCAGCAGCTGAACATTGTGCTTTATTAGCCATCAACAATCTGCTGTACATGTGGATGGTTTAAAGACAGCAATGTTAATGCTATGTTCAAAGTGTCAGTCTGGAGGGAAGGCATTAATTGACCTCATGAGATTTAACTATAAAAATAGTATCTTTTATTTTGGGTATTTCAATTATAGACAGAGCTTCAGCCCTTGGTAAAATGTTAGTAACATAATCCAAAACTGATTTTCTCTCAAAGTTTACCTTAGAGAAATTGTTTTCACTTAGACTCTAAAAGTGAGAAGAAAGCAGGAAGTGTAAATATGGAATGTCTTTCTCTCCCACCTTTCTCCTTTGCAGGGTTCACCCATGACATATACCTTGCTATATCCCCATGTGTGGGATGTGTGTGTGTCTCCTTGCAGATCATTTACCTCATTTGATTGGATTTCACCTTCCTCTTATAATATGAGAAGAGGGGCGCCTGGGTGGCTCTGTCGGTTAAGCATCTGCCTTAGGCTCAGGTCATGATCCCAGGGTCCTGGGATGGAGTCCTGCATTGGGCTCCCTGCTCAGCGGACAGCATGCTTCTTCCTCTCGGTCTGCTGCTCCCCCTGCTGTGTTCTCTCTCTCGCTCTCTCTGTCAAATAAATAAATAAAATCTTTAAAAAAATAATAAGATGAGAAGAAATCCTGAAATCATGGAAAATACATATGGACTATATCATGCTGTGAACTACAATCAATCATTGATTTTTACCTTTTTTTTTTTTTCTTTTTACATTTCTGAATAAGCTGTGGACGATTTATTCTATAACTTGATTATTCCAAAACTTAATTTTAAAAATAGATTCACATTTCTCCTCCTCCTTTCTAAAACACTGGACAGTACAGTCAGAAAACAAAAACATATGAAACTGTAATACTTCTATGGTTGTATTATTTATGTATGCCTCTTTGGTTCCACAAAGGATATGAGAAAACATCTGCCTATGGTTTTAAAATTTCTAAAAGTAGCCCATATCAATTATCTCATTCATTATCATAACTTGTGAAATAAATATTTTCATCCTAAAGTAATATCTAAGAAGTCTTATATGCCTGTAATACCTGAACCTGAAAACCTGAAAAGCTGGAGTTTAGCTAGCTACTACATACTAAGACTGGAGACTCAGACTGGCTCATCGGATTCTGAAAAGAGTTTTGCTATGAAAGTGCTACAGGCAATAAAACATTTAATTCTATACCTTCAGATAAAAAAAATATATATCATTGAACACCAAACCACACTGTTTAGCTTTCACGGTCTGTTTTTCATTTCTCTTTTTTGTTAATACATGTAATTTAGATAATAACAAATACCCAGAGATACCTTAAAAGCAATTAGTTAAAGCTGAACCTAACATCATATCAAGATCTATAGAATGCTTCTAGTACTAGAGAACTCATTGCTTCAGATGGTATTTGGGGGCGCATGTGCTGGTAGTAAATAAAAAATAAATTACCCTATAATAGAAAATAATATTTATCTCCCATTACAAGAGGGAAAATTCAACTTTTGAAGCCGTATAAGATGAACTTTGACAAATTAAGTTTATCAAATGCAATTGATAATTGATGAAAGATCTGGAAACCCTGAAAAATGGGCTACAGTGGAGTTCATTAAAGATTGTTTGCTTTGAAAAGAGAGGTACAGCGACATGATACTGGTCATATGGCATTTGAAAGCATGTTATGTGATAGAGCAATTAGATATTGAGATTGGCTACTAAAACCTTTGGATAGCTATTCAGATCTTGGTTGAGTATAAAATCTAAACTTTCTATCAATTCTAGCTCTCAAAAATCAAATAACCTGCCTCCTAAATGAAAAATGTCTTCCAACATGGAAATGTTAGGTCAAAGTCACAATTCAAGTAATGTAAATATGGCGTTAATCAATTTCCAAGGTGCTTTCCAAACTTGAAGTGTTGTACAAGTACTTTTTAAAAAAAATCCTTCATTTCAATTAACTTTAGCCACTTTTATTATTTTTGAGGGTTTTTTTTTTCCATGTTTCTTTTTTTTTAATCTCACAGAGTGTCATTTTACCTTTTAGAATAAAATACAAAAACAAATGTACATCAAGACATAACGTGGCAAATCTTCCCCAGAAACTTGGGTTTATTGATGTTGACAGTATTTGAAAAGATGGGTATGCCACCACAGCAGTGCTTGGGTGCACTTACGCTTTTGGCCTCTCTTATGTGTTCTGCTCCACATATTTTAAGAGAGTTTAATGTGGGTTTTCCAATTCAATCTCAATAGAGTACTATGTATATTATTGTTACTAAATCTTGTCTTCATAATAATTCCTGTGTTATGTGGCCTATTGAAAAGCACACATTTATATCTTTAAGAGGATAAGTGGGAAGTCACAGATCTAGAACAATAATCAACTTGAGCTCATGCTGCTAGCACAGGTATGGATTTTTAATATAATCTCAGGCAGGGAAACACTTTCAGGCATGTTTCTCAGTCAGGAGCTGAGGAGAGCATATGCACAATGGCAGACGTCAGAAACTAGCCTTTGGCTGGTGAGCGATAGACTCACTGTAACCTTGGCTTTTAAACCAAACGTTGTGCTGGATGCTGTCTGGACTTAGGCTTACAATGCACACCTTGTTTTAGAAGGAAGGTTGATAGTCACAGAAGTAAATAACTAAAAAAGCTGTCACTGTATATTACCTATTCTTTATAATGACTGATAATTGATATTCCAAAGACCTCGGTTTCCCTTGAATTGAAATTCTGTTTCTTTTGAGCAATTAATAGACTTATCTATGGGCATGATTTTAAAAGCTTAATAAATAAAAGAATGGAAATTAAACTCTATATAATAAAAATTTAGTTACTTGCTCCCGATTGATCTTTTACTATGAAGACGAGGAGCAGAATCCTTTCCTATTTTACCTAAAAAAATATGGTCATTGTCAACAATTATCTGTGTATATCTGTGTCTTAAATATAACTATGTAACTCTGAAAAATGCCTATATTTCTTAGATATCTGTGCTGAGACCCGTGAATTTTACCCAAGAAAACAGGGTCATCTAAAATTGTGTTAATTGATAATTTAAGAGGAAAATGCCAATGAAAAATTTCTCATTTTGTCCATCAAAATAAGCAGCAGTGATAAGTTTACCTGCAACATAAACTATATATTAGCAAACTTATTTTTTAACTAGTAAAATTTTATATGTATATATATATATATATTTTTTTTTTTTTTTTTCCTACTCTAAGTTCAGAGGTGTAAAGAGAAAGCCATTCACACTGGCATAGGTCAAAGTGTGAAAGATTTTCTCATAAAGTTAGAATCTATATTCATTTTTTAAGAACTAGGTATGAAAATGTTAAGAACTGAACTAAAATTTTACTAATATACTTTTGTCAATATCTATCTTCTATGTTTCTTATTTAAATTGTCAAATTGCTACATGTCATTGAAAAATGAATGATCTTTTATATATATTAAAATTCTATTCTAGGTATAATTTTGTTCTGCATTAAGTACTCATGATATGAAAAAAAATCAATGACAAAGAAAAAATTGAGACTGAATTTGTAAAATTGAATCCTTTGAACAAGTCATAGAATTAACATGAGAGAATAGTCTGATTGTGTCATTAGTAATGTTAGAAATTTGTGTATGGGGATTGGTATAAACAACATCCTGAAACACAGGTCTTCTATAGTTAAATACTTCCTTCAGCATCTGTTCCACATAGGTCCAAAATGAACATACTGATGTTCATCTGATCTGATGATGTGGGGGAAGACGATAATGATCACAGGTCTCAGCTAATGAGTGTATAAATGTCCTTATTATCACAGGTTATGCATATCAATTATTTAACGCTCACTATAGTCTAAGAAGGACTTTAAGGGAATGCCTAATACACAATAGAGCCACATAAATGTTACTGATTCAATATCATAAGTTATTGTCACCATTTTGGTATGAAATAACTATGGCTTAAAGTTTTGTCTGATACCATACAGTGAGTTAGGAGTCATGATGTAGAACCAAGATGTCCCAACTTCAGTATTTTTCACTCAATCATGCATCCCTAATAATTTAGGATAATGTCTCCTCTTAAAACCCTCTTCCTTTTCCTCTTTGAGCCTAATCGAAGGCCAGAAGACAAGACTGAAATAGCATACAGGATATAATATTTTCATTTGCTTCAGATTGAACGTTGTTTGCAGCCCAAAGTGGTAACTGTGTATGGTGATAATTTCGGGGCGTTGTACATAAGCCCACTGCTTGCAGCTTGCTGTGAACCTGAGGAAAGAATTTCCTATCTACAGCATCTGTGTTTTTGATTCAACTTTAGATAATTTGGGGTCAAAAATGATGCTTTGGAGAAATAGTATGAAATATAGGATCTTTATCAATGATACCTTTCCATTTTTCTAAGGAGATGAGAATTTATTTTATGTTTGCCAAATTCTATGTATAATATAAAATTCTGCTTTAAATAAGTATATTCTTAATTTTCAGCTACAGAACGGTTCTCTTTTTCCTGCCTTTAACTTTTCCACAGTTACAATGAACTGTCAGAAGCAAATACACTACTAAGACAACCAGAGCTTTATGAAATATTCCACAGTAGTGTGATACTATAACTTACTTTGTCTGTCAGCATTATCCTTTTATTTCTCATAGACCCTTGCACTTGGGAGAAATAAAATGGTCTGCATCATTAATTTCTATGCCCAAATAAAGAGTTTCTCAGCAGGTTGCACATGAGCTATTTAAACTGGAGTGGCGGTAAGACAGTCATTAATTATCCAGAAATGAATCTTAAGAATGTGAAAATTGCATTCGTAAGAGTGCATATCCTCTGAGAGGGGCTGGCTAAATGCCGGACAATGATGTACTGGTACCATCCAGCAAAAAATAGAGTGTTATTTCACACAGCTAGGGACTTTAGGCCATGGGTTTGCCATTTAAGATGATCTTAGAGCAGAGGGTGGGAGTGGCCCATGTGTAATGCATTTCATCTCTGTCTAACCAAAAGTCATGAGTGTTATTTGCTTTTACATATATATATGTACATATATATATGAGTAAATATAAGATTTAAAATATACAAAACAAAACAAGCATAGTCATCAATTCATCTGGAATTCCTGGATTGTGTATCTTTTTATCCCTTAGAATAACCAGGATGTGTAGTACTTCATGTTTGTTCTTCTATTAGCACTTAGCATATATTAATTCATTTAATACTCAAAACAACCCCACGAGCTAGGCATCTAATAACAGTCCCGTTTAACAAGTGAGAAATTAAAGCAGAAGTTAAGTTACTTCTGAGAGCTGAAATTTGGACCCAGGTAGTCAGGCTCCAGAATCTATATTAACCAGTACACATGGATATAGCATATAAGCCTGCTTCTTTTGACCTGACCTGAGGGTCTTTTGGATCTCTGTTCCACTTTTACTAATCTTTTGTGTTCAGCAAATCATTAGTTCTAAGCAGTGAACATTATGAATCCTCTGGTAAAAATGGTAATGTCAGAGACAGAGTAGTAGAAGATAATTTACCTCCAAAAAAAGACAATTTAGCTATTTCTAGGACTCCTTTGCTTTTTTGTTTCATTTTTACTCTACTTGTCTAATGAAAGGGGGCAGAATTTCTTTTGAAGACTTTTCTAGTTAGAAGTCAAAACTCCTCTAGGTTTATAAAGTACCTTGTCAACTTGCTACTAAATGTTTTTTTAATCATTCTTTATTTTAATTTCTCTGACAGAAGCCTTATAAAGAATATACAGATGTAATGAATATTTCATAAAGATATGATTTATTAGGACTTCTCTGCCTTTGCTTCAAAAATTATCCATCCTTCAGAAAGCAAATATACAAAAACTACCCGCTGGTATAGTAACTAAACCAAATCCCCTGAAGGCAAACCCAGATTTCATAATAACTTCTGGGCCTTATAGACTGTGGAAAAGATAGTTAGTCAATGTTCTATTAATATTTTAGCTGGCAAAGGACTATAGTTCTAAGCTACCACATGTGGTGTCAGAACTGTCAGGTATGCCACTGTAAAATTATTAATGATTTAATTTTTTATGAGCTCCATATCTTTTTATATGAAAATAAAATTGATTTAAGGGCTTGAGGTAAAGAAAATGCTTAGAACAGTTCCTTAGGGTCCCTTACCAATCCCGCCAATTCCTTTCCAAATACTCTCTGTAACTGGTTACTTCTCCACCCTTGGTAATTACACATACATGGATCTGGCCTATTCGTTTATGAATAGAGTTGCCTTCAAATGAACCCCTTTTACTTTTACTACAGTATTAATATTATGGCATGGTCTCTGTTATCTACAGTGAATTCAGGCACAATTTGTCACCATTATTAATTATTATTTATAGAATATTCACTAGATAAATGCCTTAAAGGGCAACAGAAATACCTAAAGCACAAATGAAGACAAATAACTGTAATCTATCTCATTCTTCTTTCGTGTGACTCTGATTTAATATCTGACTCATTCTCAGGTTGTGGTGCACATCACTTTTAACAAAAATATACTATTGAAGGCCAAATTTAAAATTGCCTCATTGGTGCCTGGAACATTTCTCTTATTCCCAATATGCAATTGGAGGTATTTATTTGTTACAAACACTTCTTAAGGTACTCATTTAGTTGATGTGTTGGAATACACAATTAGTGATTTTGTTCTGACAAAGAAAGAGACAGACCTACATATGTCACTTTTTAGACACCCCAAAATACCTTAGGTGTATCCTGAAGTTAAACATTAATGATTCAAATATTGCTTCTACTTGCTATTTTAAGAATTCTGCTTTGGCCTGTTAATAATATTACTGAAAAGCACATAAAGTGACATTACTTAAAAGCACCAAAAAAGAGAAAAAAATTGGATATAAAGCATTTGCTACATTTTGCTGAAACAGAATATGCTAAAATTATATTCCCCTTGGGCAGTGGTTCTCACACTTTAGTATGCCCAAGGATGTTTTAAAATACAGATTTCTGGACTTCACCCCTAGATGTTTAAATTCTTTCAGTCTGAGGTGTGGCCCAAGAATTTGCATTCCTAAAAATGTCCAGGTAATACTGGTACTGCTGGTCCTGAGAATATACTTTGAGCACTGCTGTCTTAAGAGACTGGATGTAAACACTGATTGTTCTGCTATGAGGACATAAATGTTCCCATCACAATCACAGATAGTGACATAACATAAGTAACTTGACACTATAGGAGAAGAAAAAACAATGAAATTAGAGACTCAATGTGATCTAATTCAGATTAATATTGTTCATGTCTTGAACATCATTGGATAAGGAAAGAAATCAAGTTAAATAGGGAAAGAAAACACACTGATTTAATGCAAGCCATATTACTAACATAAAATAAGGAAATTAAATGAATATGCATTAGGAAATATGTTTTTTTAAAAGATAAAGATGTTACATTTAGATATTGAAACTGAAATGAGATAACTATAGTTATTTTATGTTTCTTGATAGGCTTTTTTAATAAAATATATGAAAAGTAAAGGCATGAGAACAACACTGAAACAAGGAAGATCATTTGGTATGTAAGATGAGTCTTATAAAAGAAATGCCAATCCAACAATTAAACCTGCATCGTAGAGATTGGCTCTGCAGGTGGTAGGATTTTTCGGTTACCAAATGTGCTTCATCTACGACCTCTGCAAAATCTACCACCATAGGGTATAGCTAATGTCAGTGCAATGTCGTTGTGAGAAAGACCACTAGTAACCACTCATGGATGGCCAACTCATTCTCAGCCACAGCGGGTTTCTAAAAAGCTATTACTGTTTCTGCTGACCAAGGGATCACTTACATTTCTAAGAAAGACCTCTTTAATGTGTCACTTCTCCAGTTTTGTATAACATCAGTTCCACTCCAACCCAATTATTCAGCATTTTTTTTTTTTGAACTATCAAATTGGAAAGCTCTGACTTTTCTATTACTGAGCAACACAACTTTCTCTTATACTGGACAGGGAAATTTTAATATATTAATTTAATCATTCATAAATCACTGTAAGACCTGGGGAAGACAATGGCAGTTTGCCTCTGAGTCTAGACTGACTTATTCTTTTACTAATTCATACATTTATTCAATCAACCTAAATTTGATAAGTACCTATTTCTTGCCAGTCTCCAATATAGGCAGTGTGTGTACAAGGATGAATAAGGCAGGAGGACAGTATGCTTTTTAACCTCAATTAGCAAATGGTTTCATTGGGCCAGAGGGAAGATAACAGTTTTATAGCCTGCTGTGTTGTTAGGCAGGGACATGTGACTAATTCCGACCAACAGGTAATACTCAGAAAGGATTTGGTTCCCATTTGAACTAGAGTACTTGCAAGACCCTTCAAAGTCCTTTCTGTTACCATTAAAACAGATGATTTCTTGTATTACATTTTTGAAATAGTCAAATCAGTTCTTCGTTGAACTTTTCACTTGAAAATTATGATTTTGAGACTATTTTAACTTTGGAGAGTATACTGTGGAATATAAATCCTTGATAGCCAGTTTGTCCCACACTAAGGCTTATCTGGGGAGAGAGAAGACCAAGGAAATGGGTGAGATGAGCCTTCAAGGTCTGGTTTAATACAATCATTGTGTTTTGCAAACATTAGTTTAACCCAGAACCCAAATTCTCCTAGATTTCAGACCTTGAAGTGGAATGGGAAACCTTGGTGGGTAGAAGCTGCTTTTGCCCTTAACTCTTGGACAGTCTGAGAAGAATGCCTGTGCTGATCTTGTTGCTTTCTGTGACTGTTTTTCTTCCCTGTTCTTGTGGGTAGAAGAGGTGCTTTGAGTGGTGTCCCTTGCCCCTCCCTGAAAGAGGCAGGAGTCACATCAATTTGTAATGCTTTTTTTTGCTCAGAGTCCGTTGTGGTACTTCCAAGAACAAGGGAAAAGGAAAAATACGTCCAATATTACATAATCCTAGCTTTCCAGAGGGAATAAAATTTTCAGGAAATGAATCAAAATTTTGTAATATATCACATAATTATGTGATATAATTTTGACTATTTCATAATTTAAAAAGCAACACACAAAAAGCAACACATAATTTAAAAAGCAACACCCAGGTGCCCCATAAAATACTTTAAGGGGCACCTGGGTGGCTCATTCGGTTAGCATCCAGACTCTTGATTTCGGCTCAAGTCATGGTCTCAGGGTTATGAGATCAAGCCCAGTGTCGGGTTCTGCACTGGGCGTGGAGCCTGTTTGGAATTCTCTATCTCTCCCTTCCCTCTGTCCCTCCCCACCACCTCTCTCTCTCTCTCTCTCCCCCCCCAAAAAAAATTACTTTAAGAATGGTTAATATAATGAATAAACTGGAATGTGGCAAATAGTCAAAAGTTACCACATTTGTATATTAAAATCATGAAGTTCAACTGAAGTTGTATTTGTTGAACTAAAAGCACCTATCATATAAAGTAAAGTTTGTAGAAACACAAATATTACTATCACTATTTTATTGAAAATCCTTAAGTGGCTTCCCATTTTGTACAATATGTATGAGAACCAAAAGTCTGAGCATGGCTTCAGAGCATGTGAATGGTGCAGAAATTGCTGGTATTTTCTGCCTTATCTCACAGAACTCTCCTTCCCCTGGCTTCTGTAGCTATGTTGCCCTTACTTCACTTTCAGAATTACTCCATGGTTCTTCCTTTATTGGGAATTTGCTCATGTTACTATCCTTTTGCTGGAATTACCTACTACAATACATGGTAACTTCTCATTAGGTCTGAAATAATCAGGTGTATATGTGTATTATGTATATTATGTATTAATGTGTGTATACATGCACTTATGTGTAAATATATATGTATACATACAGTTTCAATAATGAAAAGTACCAATTAACCCTTAGGATCTTAAATTTTATATCCAAATTTCATGGGTTCAAATCCAAGCTCCATCACTTGTTAGCTATGAGAGTTTAGGTTGTTATTTATTGTATTTTTATCCCAGTTTTCTTATTGGTTAAATGAAATCAGTAATATACCTATCTCATAGGTTTTAAAAGCTAAATAGTTTATGGGGTGCCTGGGCAGCTCAGTCAGTTAAGCATCTGCCTTCAGCTCAGGTCACGAACTCAGGGTCCTGGGATCAAGCCCTGCATGGGGCTCCCCGCTCAGTGGGGAGTCTGCTTCTCCCCCCCCCCCCCGCTTACCCTTTCTCTCTCGTGCTCTTTCAACATAAAAATCTTAAAAAAAAACTAGTTTAATTAATACTTAGAATGATATTGAGTACATGCTGAGACTTCAATAAGTAATAGCTATTAGATGATAAAAATAATATTTATTATTATTAATTTACAGAATAGAATAGTCCTCAGAATAGCCTTCCTCGTCTATCCACCCAGGCTTGCCTTCTTATATCATCTCCAAAAATCTTATGGTTTTCTTTGAAGTATTTATCTGTATTTTAATAATATATTTGTGTGTCATCTGCTTACTATCTCACCAAACACAATGAAAGACACATACAAGCATTAAGCTTATTTGGTTTGTTCAAAAATATATCTCCAATGCTTTATGCAGTGCCTAGTAAGTCCTCAATATATATGTGTTAGATAACTATATTCATTAAACTTCAAATAGCCATAAAAATCCCAAGGAGTTAATAAATCTACCTTGATAATAATACTGAGATAAGAAAAATTTATCACATTTTGAAATTGAATATCTTATAATAAAGTGAATAAAAGGTACATAAACACCTAAAAGTAATCAATTTGATGATTAATTTGGCAGAGAAAAAAATAAGTTATTTTTATATAATCTGTAATTTCCTGTGTAATTAATTCTTTTCTATTCCTGAGGTTGTATAAATCTGTGTCATAAGTAATTCTCAATTTGTTTCCTTCTGGACTGGATTATAATTTCTGTATAAGAAACCATTCTAAAATTTATCAGCTTAAAATTACAATTATTTATTACTCCTAACTAACCAGCAGGTTGGCTGGGGACAGCTGATCTTGGCTGCATTTGTTGGAGCTGCCCTACCCCATGCATCTCTCTGTCCTAGGACCAACTTACTAGCCTGGGTGTGTGTGTGTGTGTATGTATCTGAACAGACTGAAAAACCAATAACCTTCCTTGCATCCATAACACAAGGGAGAACAGAGGACAAACCACTGCCCAAAAGATTGGAGAGAGAGACAGGCAAATATAAGGAGTCATTGCTTACTGGAGCAGAGACTCACAGGTGGAAACCAGAAACAGCACAGGAATCATTGTCAGGTAAGGGATACCTAAACATTAATCTGTAGAGTGTTATTTGAGAGTAGTACATCAATAGTAGTACACAAATACCCCACATAACACAAATTTGCCATTTTAGCCATTTGTAAGTACATTGTTCAGTATTGTTAAGTATATTTGCATTATTGTGAACCAGATCTCCAGAGCTTTTTCATCTTGCAAATCTGAAATTCTATACCTATTAAACAATTCACCTATTCTCCTCTTCTCTAATCCTTGATAACCACACTCTACTTTCCATTTCTATGAATTTGACTATTTTAGATAACTCATATAAGTGGAATCATACAGTATTTGTCTTTTTGTGACTGGTTTATTACACCCAGCATGATGTCCTCAAGGATCATCCATGTGTTGTCATATATCAAAATTTCCTTCCTTTTTAAGGCTGAAAAATACTCTATTTTATGTATATACCACATTTTATCTATCCATTCATCCACTAATGGATATTTGGGATTGCTTCCACCTCTTGGCTATTGTGAATAGTTCTGCTGTGAACACAGATGTGCAAATATCTCTCTGTGACACTACTTTAAATTATTTTGGATGTAAACCTAGAAATGGGATTGCTATAATATAAGGTAGTTCTATTTTTAATTTTTTGAAGAAATTCCATACTATTTTCCAAATGGATGCACCATTTTACAATCCCACCAACATACAGAGATTCTAGTTTCTCCACATCCTTGCTAACAGTTATTTTCTGTTGGTTTTTTTTTGTTTTTTTTTTTTTGATAGTAGTCATCCTAATGGGTGTTAGGTGATATTTCATAGTGCTTTTGATTTGCACTTCTCTAATGATTAGTAATGCTGAGCATCTTTTCATATGCATTTTAGCCATTTGCATACGATTTTTAGAGAAATGTCTGTTTAAATCCCTTACACATTTTTAATCAGTTTATTTCATTTTTTGTTGTAGAGTTATAGGAGTTCTTTATATATTCTGGATTTTAACCTCTTATCAGATATGTGATTTGCAAATACTTTCTCCAAATCCCTAGGTTTCCTTTTCATTCTGTTGATTGTGTCCTTTGATGCATAGAAGTTTTTAAGTTTGATGTAGCTTAGTTTGTCTATTTTTTACTTTTTTTTTATGATGTTAGGTTAATCACCATACATTGCATCATTAGTTTTTGATGTAGTGTTCCATGATTCATTGTTTGTGTATAACACCCAGTGCTCCATGCAGAACGTGCCCTCTTTAATACCCATCACCAGGCTAACCCATCCTCCCACCCCCCTCTCCTCTACAACCCTCAGTTTGTTTTTGAGAGTCCATCATCTCTCATGATTCGTCATCTCCCCCTCCGATTTCCCCCCTTCATTCTGCCCCTCCTGCTATCTTCTTCTTTTCTTTTTTTTTTTTTAACATATAATGTATTATTTGTTTCAGAGGTACAGATCTGTGATTCAACAGTCTTGCACAATTCACAGTGCTCACCATAGCACATACCCTCCCCAATGTCTATCACCCAGCCACCCCATCCCTCCCACTCCCCACCACTCCAGCAACCCTCAGTTTGTTTCCTGAGATTAAGAATTCCTCATATCAGTGAGGTCATATGATACATGTCTTTCTCTGATTGACTTATTTTGCTCAGCATAATACCCTCCAGTTCCATCCACGTTTGCTGCAAATGGCAAGATTTCATTCCTTTTGATGGCTGCATAATATTCCATTGTATATATATACACCACATCTTCTTTATCCATTCATCTGTCGATGGACATCTTGGCTCTTGATGTCTGTGCTTTTCATGTCATGTCCAAGAAATCATTGCTAATTCCAATATTATGAAGATTTCTTCTGTCTTTTCTTTTAGGAGTTTTAAAGTTTTAGTTCTTATGTTTAGGTCATTAATCCACTTTGGGTTACTTTTTGCATATGAAGTAAGTTAAAGGTCCAACTTTATTATTTTGCAAGTGGATAACCAGTTTTCCTAACACCATTTGTTGAAGAGACTGTTTTTTCTCCCATTGACTACACTTCATACCCTTGTAGAAGATAATCTGACCATTTATATATTGATTCATTTCTTGGCTTTCTATGTTATTCTATTGGTCTAGGTTTCTGTCTTTATGCCATTTTGATTCCTGTATATTTTTCACACACTGTTTTTGATTCCTGTATATTTTTAATATGTTTTAAAATCAAGAAGTATGAATCTTCCAGTTTTGTTCTTTTTCATAGATTTTTTGGCTTTTTGGGATCCATATATATGAATTTATACCTCATCCAAGTCTACTCTCAAATAACACTCTACAGATTAAAGTGTAGGTATCCCTTACCTGGCATCGATTTCTGTGGCTGTTTCTGGTTTCCACCTGTGAGTCTCTGCTCCAGTAAGCAATGACTCCTTATATTTGCCTGCCTCTGTCTCCAATCTTTTGGGCAGTGGTTTGTCCTCTATTCTCCCTTGTGTTATGGATGCAAGGAAGATTATTGATTTTTCAGTCTGTTTATCTTTGTCCTTTCTGTTAGAATACAGTGGTGACTCTCAAGTCCTTAAATGAGGAAACAAATTGTTGTTGTTTGTTTTTTTGAGTGTACCTCCATCTTATAGAATCTAATAATATGTGGCCAAAAGAAGCTAGTTCATGCTTTCAACATTCTGCCTGGCAATAATCTGCTTCAGTTCTTTAAGTACATTTTATGTATATACCACATTTTATTTGGTATTTATTTTAGTATTTTATTTTAGTTACTGTGGGTGAAACAGGACAGGTTTCTATTTTTCAAGCTTCCAGTAATAGTTTTATCATGCTTCTCATGTCTTCACTTGTTCTCACTTCCAAAGCCAGTGCTACCTATTTTAGGATTTTATTATCACAGCTCTCCATTTCTAGTTGCCAATTTTAGTAATGGTTGGCTATTGATACATAACAAAACACTCCCAAGTTCAACTGAAGGTTAGTTGATCCAAGATGGACTCAATCAAATGTATCTGATCCATATTTTTCTCATACTTTTTGTATCAACAGGCTAGATCTTAAATGTTTTTCTCAGTTAAATGTTTTTCTTAGGGTGATGGCAGAAGTTCAAGAGGGATTAGTAGTACATGTGTTTTTAAGCCTTTGTCACTTTATACCTGCCATATTCTACTGACAAATGCAAACATGACTGATCTTAGGATCAAGTTTGGCAGTATATCTTCTGCCCAGAGATGGAGGACAGTTGAAGTAAATATTTTTGAATAGTTATCAAATCTGCAACAACTTTTTTTCCATATTGGCATATATGCTTTTAAATAAAACTTTCATTTATGTCTCTGTCTCTCTCTTTCAAAAAACATACATGCATGCAAGTGTGCACACACACACATAACGAGCTACTACTAGCCCATGTGCAAATGAGGAAACAAGGGGTTCTTTCTTGTGAGTGGACACATTTCTGATGTACAAGGTTTGGTAAGTGAAGTGACTGCTAATTTAATTGTCATTCTTACCCTCATACTGATAGGTCCTCATGGACTGAATCAGTTGCACTGCTAAATATCGATATCTTATATGAACACAAATCTAACAACAGAAATTACAAGTGTATTCTTAACAACTCATAGCTTCCTGGACTTGTGGTATGTAAATTCTTCTGCCAGCTTCTCTAAACTACATTTTTTTCACATGAATCGCCAATAACACATTCAAAATAGGATCTTTTACATTGAGAGAACATTATGTTTTGTTACTATGGGAACTGTCTGCTCTTCCTGAAAAGCTTTCACAGTTCTTTCCTCCTGCACCCCTCCAACCCCCGCTTTCTGCATGTTTTACCCCTCATATTCTCTAGCTGCCACTTTGTATCTGCCTTTGCTCTGACTTTGATGGAGTGGAGTTTTATGACCTTTATACTCCTAGTATGATCATTTCTTTGATCTGAAATTTTGCTTTCTTTTCCAAGAAGGAAGAGTTTAATAATTATTTGTCATTTATTTCTACTATATCTTTAATTTTTTAGGTAGAAAATTGTCATACTCTAAATAAATCTTTTGCAGGAATAAATATTTAAGTAGATAAAATAATTGCTAGTCACTGGACATAGATTATATGATCATTTTCCATCTTTCTTTGGAATGATAAAGCATTAATCAGAAACTTTAACACAGCCAAGAAAGCCCTGCAAGCCCTGATTTTCCCTAAGGCATTTGTGAGTGATATAAATACTGCCAGAAATTGTGGCAATGGACTGCTTAAAAGATTTGAGACACTCCAAGTATTAAAACCTAAGAATGCTTCAGTAGAGTGTTTTGTCTATAAAAACATGACTTACTTGGGAATAAGATGAGAGCAATAGGTCTATCAACATTTTTGGAAAGAGAATGAACCCTCTACTTTCCTGTCTTATATAATGTTTACTCATGAAGTTTTTTGAAATATTAGATCATACTCTGGATTTGAAGATCATTTTCAAAGAATTAGCCAAATATCTATGAATAATGGAATATTTATAGGGACAAGGTAAAGGATGTCAATTCCATATTTAAATAGAGTTGTGATATGCTTTTTAATTATTCATACACTTTTTTTTTTTTTGGCATGGTGACTTTCTGTTTAGAACACAACAGCTTGTAATTGTAAATTACATGTGTCAACTTGGCTAGCTTATGGTATCCACTTGTTTGGTTAAACGGTAGTCTAGATGTTGCTGTGAAGGTATTTTGTAGATCTGACTAACATTTACAGTTAGTTGACTTTAAGTAAAGGAGATTATGTTCAGTAATGTGAGTGGGCCTCATCTAATCAGTTAAAGGCCTTTTAAGCAAAAATTGAGGTTTCTGGAGAAAAAGGAATTCTACCTCAAAACTGTAATGTAGAAATCCTACCTAAATTTACATTTTGTCAACCTGCCCTGTAGATTTTGGATTCAACACTGCAACTTCAGTCCTTTCCTGAATTTCCATCTTGCTAGTCTGCTCTTCAGATTTTTGATTTGTTAACCCTCAGAATCTTATCAGCCAGTTCCTTAAACTAAGTCTCTTTCTCTCTATATATTTACATCTCACTGGTTCTGGTTTTTTTGTTTGTTTTTGTTTTGTTTAGTAGTCTTAAAGGAAAAAATATTCTGACACTTGTTAAAATGGAAGACTTTATTAAGACTGTTGCAATAGAGGAGAGAGCTCAGGTTCTACTCCAAATACAAGGACAAGTGGGAATTTATGGCCAACGAACAGGGTGAGAGGGTGAGGGACTCAATGGGTGGAAAATTACTAAGAAGAGACATCCGAGGGTGGGTGGGGTTCTTGCTAAACCAACTTAACAAGATTCTTCTGGAAAGCACACTGGATGATTAGATATCAAGGGTGGGAGGAATTTTTGCTAAACTGACGAATAGGATTCCTGATAAAATTGGATTTGTCTAGAACACAGAAGCCCAATGTTGAGGACTAGTAGTGAAGAGGGCTCAGAGGAGCCTAGCTAAACCCCAGTCAGGGAGAGTCATTGGCAGAAACCATACTGATGCAGTGAGTGCTTCCCCCCACCTCCAGATATCTTTTATTTATGCACCTAAAAAGCATAAGCACATTTTAGCCACATTTTCTAGAAGAACATGAAGTATGACATAAAATATAAATCTTAAAGAGTTTGTGTATATGCACCAAGATTTGAGAATTCCAGCTTTTTTATAAGTAATTGGCTAAACAGAAATATTTAAGCATCCATGGAAATATCTACTTGCCCACAATGAGTAGAAATTTCACATCTATGAGGGTAAATGTAGGACAATTTTATTCATTTTTTTAAGCAGAGCATATTTTAAATATATGGACCAAGTTTTAATCTTATTATGTAGAATGGTAAACTATGTTCTCTTTCTTATTATGCCAAATAATAGTATTCTATATTATTAAATATTTCTTTAAGTGGCAGCAGCTGGCTTACTGCTGTGTAAAGTGCAATCTCAGCTACATCCATTATTTTGAAATTGCTAGAATTGGAACTGAAAATAAGAGTAGATAAAACTTTATTAGCAAATACACGAAAATGTACTCACTTAAATATAGGCACATAATTCTAAGGAATGGTTTAATAGTATGTATGAAGACCAACTTAGTAAGTGGTGAAGCTGTAAATACTCATCTCTGCACTACTATCTATAACAATGAGCCATTTCTATTATCAAGATGAAGAGGTAATAATAGTGTCAAGGGATTCTATGTAAATGAATCTCCTAGGCATTGTAACAGCACATAATAGAAATGACTTTCTCACCTGGTAAATGACTTTCTAAAAGGCCAGTAGTGGCACAAATTCAATTATTGCAAATCTGAGTTTCTTTCCTCTCTCCTAGTTAGTATGTCTTTTTTGTTTCCTTAATAATAGGAAAGTGTTTGTAAAGTAGTAATGGAGAAAAAAATTATGGTTGGCTGATATAAGGAAGTGAGAAATGGAATATATCTCATTATATAGCAAATTTGCCACTCTCCTTTGAAGTGGTGGAGATTATTTCTAAGACAACAAATAACCAAGAGGCTTTGTGTGTATTTATTATATTACTTTTTAAGAGAGTACATGAATAGATGAGTTTTCTGTCAGCCTGGAACTTTCTTGTGCAGTATTTCAGATCCCAAATATTTGCTAAAAAATAACAGGTCTTTGTAAGTGATAGGAGATAAAGTCACCACCTACAAGACTTAATGTACAAAGCAGATCACTGTGAAACCCTCCATTAAAACAATAAACCATCCACTTTTACACTGTAGAAAAAGTGAATACATTTACTATATTAATATACATTATGATCTGCAAATAAATATAACTTGTAAAATTTCAAAGGCTTTATTTTTTAACCAGACCTTCTCATGATGCTAGTATCTAATAATTAAATGTTATAGACTGAATTATTGTAACCAATGATTGGCTCCCTTGCCTGTAAAAAAATGACTCATTTGTATCAGGAGCTATGTTAACTGGAAGAACCTCATTGTGAAGGGAAGGTGGGTATATTCTTGCCCGGTTGACTTGAGGCTTAGCAGTATGACTTGCTTTGTTGGATGAAATGTGGGTAGAAATGATACAGGCTTAGCAGGAGGGCAAGTTTTAAGAGCCATTTTATGGATTGTCCATACCCCCTTTTCTCCTCCAAGAGGTCATAATTGATTGAGGATGTTCTTTTAGCCTGGATCATAGAAGGAAGAGGAACCTGGAAGAGAGCAGCAGGCAATCCTCTAAGGGTGTGTATTATGAGAGAAGTAAACACCTTTGTTGTAGATTGCTAACATTATTGGGTTATTTGTTACAACAACATAAAATATGTTGGCTATATATACTTTGGGAAAAATTTATCCTAAGTGAGTATTTGTGTACTACACAACCACAGAATTTACAAATTTAATATTAAAAGTGTGGCATCACTGTTACTACAATCATCCAAATGTATATTGGTCATATAAATTTATCTTAATATATTAGGCTCCAGTTACTGTACAGTGTCAAAAAGACACAATCTGGCTTTAAGTAGATTCCAGACAAATAGAGAATATACATTTTGAATAATGTGAATACATTAATTATATAAACTCAAACTTGTATAAATAATATTCTTCATATAGTAAATATAAATATGTATAAAATGTTATTTATTCATAACGAAGATTTTGTATCATTAGTGGAGATAGCATTATTTAACATGATTAGATAGCAATAAAAATTAGAAGAAAGTTTTCTAAAATAAATATTAATAATTAATATACCTATCATATATATAGTTACCTAAAACTTAATCAAAAACCTATTACTAAATTACTGGTCTATGGTAACTCCATTCTCAACCCCATCCAGATACTTTTAATGCTTTTTCTTGTCTATACGTTAAATCTTAGAGTTGTTGGCCAGACAGTTTAAGCATTAGTTCCAAATTATTTTTCTTAATCTAATGGAAAAAATTTTCTCTTGTATTACTTTTCATGACTCACATTTCTGGCCAAACTAGAGATTTTCTAGCCAATTTTAGGTTTTCTGATAAAATTCAAAATCCAATTTTTGATACCAATTTTTTATGCTTTACAATTCTCAGGATGTCCAACACTTCTTATGGGATGCTTGCCATCTATTTTTCTTTGTCTCATTGTACTTATTCTTCATGTCTCAGTACCAGTATGACCCTCCCAATGAAAACTTATTTGATTCCACCAGCTAGAAGCACTAACTGTGTGCGAAAATATTTTCTCTTAAAGGACTCATAATTTTTCCCTTATATTATAATCTTATGTGCTTGCCATCCATTCTGTTATACTGCTATTTCCTTCAGGATTGTAGTTACTCTTTATGTTACACTCAGATACTAGGCTATATTTTACAGGATGAGTTCTATTTTCTACATACCCTGTCTTAGAATTCCATGTTATGCATGGTATGCATATTGAATAAAAGAATGAATTAGAAGTCAGCATGCCTTGTACACAAATATTAATTTTATCCTTTTATACATTAGACCACTGAAAAAAGTCTAATTTGAGAATTCACTTTACTGAAACACAGCTTTACGTATTGATTCTATAATTTCGTGAGTTAAAAAATGAATTTTATAGATATGATATTGTAGGTTATTTATACAAGGATTGGAAATTAATAAGCCTTTTCTGATTTTAGCAGGACTTTATATATGCTTGATTAAAACTATCAGATACACAAAACTTCCTTTTTCATAATAACTAATCATCAGCTGTGGATGAGGAAAAAGTTTCCTGAGTTTTATTTTATTCCCTTGAAATGAACATAAGGACAGTTATATATTCATCTCTTAAACATTTTTCTCTGGCTAGTAATAGTGTATAAAATACATCATTTATTTATGTGACTATAATAATTTTAGTATTTCTCTATACTTTATTATTTTTTGCTCTGAAACAGAAAATTAGAATTTGCTAAATTCTGGAAAAGACATTTTTCTTGTTCAAGTATCAAAATACACTAAAGGGAAAATCATTCATTTAACAATCTCATAAGGCAATGTACAACAGCTTGAGTTTTATATTCTGTACTTCCATTTCAATTTCCCTGTCATGGGCACCAAATTAATATAAATGTTGGTGCACATATTGGTGCTATTCTATCCGAGAGATACTGAATGAAAATCCAGTCATATAAAAAATAAATAAATATAGTTAAATAATATTGGTTATCCATATTTGATAATGTAAACAATTTATTCTAGTTATATTGCTAATATTATCAGACATGTGCAAAAAAGATAAAATGTTTTAATTTGGAGCTTATTTCTAACACTTATATTGTATCAGCCAATTCAAGGGCCCACCATTAGAGTATAAAAGAAAAAAAATTTAAAAATCTTAACAGTACACACTGAAAAAATGATTAAAAAATAGAGAACAGGAGAGAAAACAAAAATCCAAATGAATTTGACATGTTGACAAAAAAGTAGTGAGCAATAAAACCAGTTAAACTCCTATTACTCCTTCAGAAGGAAATTTTGGAAGGAAATAGGAACTTAATTAATAGTGAACGTATTTTGTCCATTTCTTTAAAAGTAGAAAGACAATTAGAAATACTGTTAAACTCTCCTTAGAGCTTCTTTTGAATTTGCCTACATTGGTTTTCTATCACTGCCATACAAATTGTATGAACCTGGCAGCTTAAACAATACCTACTTATTATATCACAATTCTGTAGCTTTCAAATCTGACATGAGGCTCACCAGGCTAGAATCAAGATACTGCAGGGCTGCATCTGTACTGAAGGCTCTGAGAAAAAACAAATGTTTTAGGTTGTTAGCCAAATTCAGTTCTTTGCAGTTATAGGACTGATGTCCCCATTTTCTTGCTGGCTGTCAGCCAGAGACCTCGCTTAGCTACAAGAAACTTCTCTCCAGTCTTTGCACATGGGTCCCTGCAACTCAGAATCAGCAATGGCAATTGTAATTCTTCTCATGCATGGAATCTTCTTGACTTTTCTTTCTGCTGTAAAGGTTTCCAAAGACTTTCATTAACTTGGAGACCAAGGAAATAATGTACCATGAATTTAATCTGAAGCATAATGGAAAATTCTAGTGTTCGTGGGGTTAGGGCCACTCTTATCTGGTTATTTAGCCAGGACACAGGTATTGATGCAACAGATATTTAAAAAAAAAAAACATTCCATATGCTGAACTTGGTCTCAATATGTTATTTAATAGATAAAGGCAGAAAGATTAATAAGTGCACATATGAACAGAATAATTAATAAGCTTAATTAAGCCACATGCAGAATCTGCACCTAAGAAAAAGAAAATGCACAGAATGGCATAAACAGAGGTGTTTAACTGCTGGAATTCTTCAAAGAAAAGTAGACATTCTTCTATATTTGTGTCATTTTGTTTTAGGGATACATCTCTGTTTTGATAATTTTTCAGAAAACTATCAATGCTGATTTAGATTTAATTTTTTAAAAAATATCAATATATCTGTCTATTTTTTAGTTTACTTTCATTAGCATTTCTGTCACACATCAGGGAAAAGGCAAGTGGAGTATTACATCCTTAATTCTCTACCATCTAACACTAGAATCTACTATATTCCTTTATTTTAAATTAAACCTTGACCAGATAACTAATAGAAGATAAGTAAAGAAGTATTTTATGTCAGAAAGGGTCATTTATAGTAAAATAAAAAGTGTGACAAGAGCTTTAGAGAATACTGTGAGGACGTTTTATTTGGGGCTTTGTCTTTTGTTTCAATCAAGTCAGTTTTATAAGGCTTCTTTCCCCAAGAGATAATAAATGATCTTGTTTTTTACTCCTTAGAAGAATGTAGATGGTATTGCAGAAACTAAAAATGTTTGTAGGGTACTCAAAATTACTGATACTTAAAAGAAAGTTTTATTCTATACATTAACCTGTATGATCCAGATAAGATTAAAGCACATATCACTGTGACTAAAATTACAAGGTCTAAACAAGTGATAATTACAAATTTGCCAAGAATCAGCCCTCCCAAAAAAGCACAATTCTGTTGTGATTTTAATGAGGCAAGTTTCACTTTACTTTTATGTCCTTGATTAAATGTCTATAATGGATTAAAATGAAATTAAGCAAAATCATCTGTACTATTTATCATCATGATAAAATACTTCATGAACACCCTCAAACAAAACATGCAATCATATATAACAAATGTAGACAATTGGCTTTCACTTCAAATCTGGATTATTTTCTCCTTCTAACAAAATGGAATTAACATTGAAGTTACAAAGTAGCTTTTTAAAAATTTTATAATATGATTATCGTCATGAATCCTAGAATAAATCTTACTATCCAATGAGGATTAATCACTTGAAAGCTAGAAGAGTTGATTTCAGGCAGAAGTGGGACAAAATTATAATCAGTTATGTTACTTTAAAATATTATTTAGTAAATAATTCTTATATAGTTATTAGAAATAGTGGTATTCTTCTTGGAGAATGGTAGGAAGAGGAGGAGAGAAAATGGAATCAAATGGAGTATGGGCAGAGTTTTAGAATATGTGTACACATGGGGTGACTTATCTTCCTCTAAAATTTACCCCTTAAACACAACCACATATATATACAAACACATACACATATAGAAGTTATGAAAAACTATATTTGTTGCTAGAATCTATTATAGATGGGCAGGTATAGATATCCATATGTTTTATGAACAAAAAACCAAGTGTAAATGAAAATAGGAATGAATCAAGGACATCTATGTCTAATCTGACATAATATTTTTAGATATGTATTATTTGTCTGAATCCCTTGTGTTCACATATTAAAAAAAATCTTTCTGAAAACTTGCAATGATTAGCCCCAAATTTTGGTAACCATATGGGAAAATATTGAATTTGAAACTGGAAATGATTCTCCTTTCATAAAAAAGGAAAAACAGGGGTGCTTGGGTGGCTTAGTCAGTTAGGTTAAGCATCTGCCTTTGGCTCAGGTCATGATTCCAGGGTCCTGGGGTCCAGCCGCATTTTGTGCTCCCTGCTCAGCGGGGAGTTTGCTTCTCCCTCTCCCCTGCTCATGCTCTCTCTCTCTCTCTCGCTCATTCTCTTGATCTCTCTCTCTCTCTCAAATAAATAAATAAAATCTTTAAAAAAACAAGGAAAAACATATCTTCTGGGCGGTGGTTTCCGAGTACACTGTGTGTTTGCATGTGTAAATGCATGCAAGGTGGTACATATCATAAGTGGCTTTTACCCTCTAAAACAGTTGGAAATACATGTATAATTTTGACTCCCCAAAAACTTAACTACTAATAGCTTACTGCTGACCAGGGCCCTTACTGTTAACATAGCCAATTAACACATTTTATGTTATATGTATTATATACTGTATTTGTACAATAAACTAGAGGAAAAATGTTATTAAGAAAGTCATAAGAGAAAACGCATTTACAGTACTCTATTGTATTTATAAAAAAAAAATCTGTGTATAAGTGGACCATGTAGTTCAAACCCCTGTTGTTCAAGGATCAACTGTACTCCAAAATATATAGATTATAAATAATTTTATGAAAACAAATTTACAAATTAAGTTGAATCATATTTGAAAAATATAATTCTTTGAAATAGACACCTAAAGAAGTAGGAAATTTAATTAGTTCTATAACTGTTAAGTAATTGAAATATTATTTTAAAATCTCCCCCCAGGATCACCTGGGTGGTACAGTCGATTGAGTGTCGGACTCTTGATTTCGGCTCAGGTCATGATCTCAGGGTCGTGAGATCGAGCCCCACGGGGAGCTCTGTGCTCAGCAGGGAGTCTGCTTGAGATTCTCTCTTTCCCTCTCCCTCTGCCCCTCTCCCCTGTGTGTGTGTGTGCTCTCTCTCTAAAAATACATAAACAAATCTTTAAAAAAATAAAATAAAGACTCCCCCCAGTGAAACCTTGGGGATAACGTAGTTTCACCAGTGCATTCTACTACAATTTTAAAGAAGTTGATAGAAACAAAGCGAACATAATCTAAATCAGTTTATGAGACCCATCTTATCTTTATATAAAGACCTTAAAAGGCAATCACAGCATGGGCTATTATATGCCAAACACTTATTCAAATTCGATATCCCTTAGACAACAAATCAGAACAAAGATATTTGAAATATGCGATATGAAGATTTGCGGGGCAGGGAGCAGACAACCAATCCAGGTGCTTCTCAGCTATGCCACACAGCTATTCTCTGTCAAGTCTGGACCTCAATCCCCAGCCTTTTTACAGCGAGGGGGCATGGTGGTGAGGTCACAGGGTAGTTCTCTAAAGTGGCACCATGTACCAGAGGATCTCTACTAGGATCGTTATCTAAAGTGGAGCCTTCCGTGTGCCACTTTAGGGAAGATCTGAACAAGCCTTACAGCATTCTAATCAGGGCATTCATTAACCTCCACAGTGCCTGGAAAATGTAGCCCCAAGGGAGGTCATTGCACAGGCAAGAAAAAGATGGAGGGCCAAAGATGGAGTCAGTGTTGTAAGCACTCTTATGAAGTTCTGGGTGAATAAATTTAAAAATGACTTGGAAGTTGGATATTGATTTATGAAGTGTTGCTGAGAGTAAAAGGGAGGGAGGCAGAGAGACTTTGGATTTGTCCTTTTCCTCACTCAGTGATTTAACCATGAAAATACTATCCAGTTCATGTCTATATTTTAACTACACACACATACACCCACCCACGCACCCATACACACACACACACACACACACACACACACACACACACTATGCACATATAATATTGTTTAGTAGGTGTTTTCAATTTTTATCAATTTCTATAAATATAATAATGAGTTATGATATTTGAGTTTTTCACCCAACATTAAACTTCCTAGATACCTATGGGGATACATATAGATTTGTTTAATGGGTTATAACTCCTAAATATAAATATGGAAATATATCAAAATGTATTTGCTCATTCTTCTAATTATTGGCACCTCACTTATATCTAGTATTTCTCCATTATAAATAATGCTGCTATGAACATCTTTGCACATGACTCCTTATATGTTCTCTGGGGCGTATAACTAGATATGGAGTTTCTTGGCTATAGCATATGTCCACTGTAAACTCGACTAGATATTGCAAAAATGGTCTCTGAAAAGATTTTACCAATTGTCTCTATAACTGACAATGATTGAAATTTCCTATTCTCTTATATGTAAACAAGAGGTATTTTAATGGAGTGGAGGGACAAAATGCAGATTGGAGTTTGAAAAAGAAAAAGTGGGAGATGAAATGTAGAAATACTGTACACAAACATTTACTTTGTGACATGCCATAGGAAAGAGGAGAGAGTTATTTTATGTTATTAATTATTCTCTAGGTATTGAGATAACAGCTGTGTTTCTGCCTTTTGGGGACTTACTTCGTTGTTAGGGACACAGAATATAATCAAATAACTATATATGTTAATGTCATTAATAAATGTTATAAAGAGGAATAAAATATATAAGATGGAGATACTGGATAGAGATGATTTACAGATGAGGCACAGATACGGGTGACAGAATGCTCCAATAAGGCCTCAGTGAGGAGGTGATATGTGAAGGAATATACCTGAATGGTGAGTATAGCAGGCTATACCAGGTGACTATACGGAGGACATTCTAATGGTGCATGCAAAGGCTTTAAGGCAGAAAGATGTTTGAAGTGTTCAAGGCATGACAAAAAGAGCAGTGTGGTTGGATTGGTGAGCAAGGTAGAGGGCCTTAGGAGATGAAGTTAAAGACTGGCAGAGGTCTGCTCACATAGGGTCTTTTGGATATGTTATAAACTTCAAATGTTATTCCAAGTGTGACCTAACATCCTGAGAGTTGAAAGCACTCATGATCTCTTTTCCTTTTAAGTATCTTACATTCAAGGTGGTAGAGAAAAATTATAGGGAGATAGAACAGAGTGGAAATAAGAGGCTAGGGTAGATTCAATTACTGTAGTTGAGGGGAAAAATCATTATGGCTTAGAAAACAAACCAGAAATGGAAGAACCAAACTTGATAGAATTAACAGTACAGTTTCATAGTATTTGCTGAAGGATTGGTTGAAAAGTAGGACATAAAGAGAGGAATAACTTTTTGCCATGAGCATCTGGGATAAAGGCAATGACATTACCTTTGGTGGGAAGGCTTGGTGCAGGGGATATGAGGAGGCAAAGGAAGAAGTAAGAGTTGTGATTTACATGTTAAACGTGAGATGTTTCTTAAGCATCAAAGGGTGGATGCCAAGTAGAAGTTTAGATGTTAGTCTGGAACTCAAAGGGGAGCTCAGGGATGGAGATAATCTGGAAGACCATTGGTTTATTTAAACCCATTGGAAAGTATGAGATCATCAAGGAAGGAGGGGGTGTAGATAGAGATGAGAAAAACTCACAATGGATCCCTGGACTCTCCAAATTGCTGGAAGACAAGAAGCAATAGCACAAGCTCTGAGAAACTGTTACTATGCAAGTAGCAATAAAACCAAGAGGGCATGGTACCCTGTGGGCTAAATAAAAATATGGTGTTTGTTTTATTCCTGGATATCTCCTGTTTCTTATTTGTCTTTGTTTCTATGTAGCCAATAGCCTATGAGCTCTTTAAAGGAGCTTTGGTTCCTAGAACTTGGCATCAGTGACTTGCACCCAGGGTCTACTCAATTTATGTTGAATAAATGAAAAAGCAAATGTCAAGGTATAAATAATTCTAGACTGTGTAGCACATGATTTTGAATGAAGAATGAAAATAGTACGCAAAGTGTCTTAAGAACTTAGCCTAGGAAACGTGATAGAGCTGAATGAAGATGTGCTACTCTGGGAGAAGAGTATAAAAGAGGGAGGCTGAAAATTGTACAGGCAAATTTCAAACACCTCACAGCTTTGCCTTTGGCTAAACCTGGGGCTGAGACTCTTAGATTTAGCAAAAAGAGGTAGCAAGTATTAGAATTTTGGAATATAAATTACTAGAAGCCTAGATAGTTATAGATTATTTATGTATAATATATCTGCCATGTTGGTTACCTGCCAATTTCTTAAAGAGATAATAAAAGCCTTCATTTTCCACTTTGATACTTTGAGAATGTATCATAGATTCATGAAGGTTAGTAGGTGATACTTTCCAATAATATATGCATAGTAGATAACCCCAAATCTTATAAGTAAGATTTTTTTTCAGGCAAAATTTGATTAAACTAGATTCAGCCTAAAGCAAAATTTCATTTATGATTTATTGATATTTTTGGTCGGTTAAATCTCTGCAGGGAAATTATGTTAGAAAAGCAGTTTGTGTCATCCTAGTGAAACTTAACCCTGTATCCAATAAATGACAAGCAGCACTTATATTTCACTTTGCTAGGTACCAGAGAGCTGGGATTTATAAACTATTCTGAATATAAATGCTTCTTTTACCTTGGAGCAATACTAAAGAACATAAAGGCATCAACATACCAAATACAATAAAATATAAGGTTCTACTTTAATTAGTGATCTGGCATCATTTAAGATGTTTTTATGTCAAGGAATAACTGCACATTATAGGATAAATAATGAAAATTATTCTTTTGAAATGTCTCTAGAAGGGCTAAAATAATAAACAAGGCAATTTCGTTCTTTAGTGTTCTTCCTACATAATAAAATTGAATGAATCATTATCAGTGAAATATAAAATATGTATAGAATTTTTCTGGACTTACTAATAAAAAATGTTTTAATGTTAAATTAATCAGTATATTTTAGTTTTAGATAATTAATATCTTGAAGTGCAGGTGTGCATGCATAAAATGAAGGGCATGGTGAATATTTACAACATTTAGATAAGTAGGTAGCTATATGCAAACATTTAAAAGCATAAAAAGTATGTAAGGGAAGAATATAGGTTATAAAATAAGACACATCAGCATTTAATAGAAGTATCAGCAACTATAAGGCCTGAGGAATTATCTGAGTTTCAGTTTCTTCATTGCCATTTAATGAGGGAAAAAATACATGTATCTTTCAGTTAAATGAAGATAAAGAAAATTGTGAAGTAAAATTGACTAGATTTGACTAAATTATAGAATTAACTAAGAAAGTATGTCTTGTAAAGTGCCAAATTTCATTTGGTATTGCAAAGCATTAAATGATCTTTGAATTGAAAATGATTTCATAGAGTATTTTCCCAAAGGGAACTATGCAGATAAAACCTTGGTCTGTAGGAGTTCACAAACTTTCTTATGTGTCTTGAAATCAATAAATGGAGGGCAGTGTGTGTTATTAAAGAACAATCTTGAATTATTGAGTTTTTAAAAATTTATCCAATTACTCATCAAGTCTATGTTAGAGCATAGTTTTGACGCAGACTGAATATAGGGTTGCCAGATAATAAACAAAATGATCAGTTATATTTGGATCTCAGAATATAACATGTTTTTTAGTATAATTTTGTCCCATGAAATAGTACACAATTATACTAAAAACTTATTCCTCATTTATCTGAAATTCAAATTTAACTGGGTCTCATATATGTATATTTGCTAAATATGGCAGCCCTAACTATGAAGTTTCCAGGTTTTAGAAACAATGCAGGATAGTATTGCAGAATAGCCATAATATTGCAGAGAGTAAATGAATCTGATTGTCAATTCTCCCTTTTCCTCCTACTGTTAGTGGAGTGATTTAAATTGTCTGGGTCATGTTCACCTTATTTACTGAAAAAAGTATAGTAATTCAAAAATTATTTGTAGATGAGTATGTACTTGCCTAAGGATAAACATACAGAGTAATAAAAATGGATGGAAATTTCAGAAATAAACCTTTATATTTATGGTCAATTGATTTTAGACAGGGAGTCAAAACAATTTAATAAGGGAAAGTAAAGTATTTTCAACAAATAGTTCTGGGGCAACTGGATATCTACATGCAAAAGAATGAGACCTGATTCCCAGCACACATATGCAAAATATAACTCAAAATGAATCGTAGACCATATTTAATATATAAAACTATAAAAATCTTAGGAGAAACCATAGGAGTAAATCTTTGAGACATTAGATTAGGCAATGGTTTCTTAGATATGATACCAAAAGCAAAAGCAACAGAAGCAAAAAAAAAAAAAAGATAAATTGAACTTCATCAAAGTTAAAAATCTTTGTGCTTTAAAAGATACTACCAATAAAATGAAAAAACAATCCACTGATTCAGAGACAATATTTGCAAATCATGTATATAACAAGTAACTTGTTTCTAGAATATATAAAAAAGTCTTACAGATGAACATTAAAAATTGGGCAAAGATTTGAAAAGATATTTTTCCAAAAAAGATATACAAATGGCCAATGAGCACATGAACAGATGCTCAACATCATTAGTCATTCATTAGGGACATGCAAAACAAAACCATAATGAGATATAATTCAAACCCACTAGGATTGCTATAATAAAAAAAAGCTGGACACTAACAAGTGTTAGAAAGGATATGGAGACATTTTTACCTTCATAAATAATTGGTGAAAATGTAAAATGATGCAGCCACTTTGGAAAACAGTTTGGCAGTTCTCAGAAAGTTATACACAGAGTTACCATAAAACCCAATAGTTGCACTCCTAGGATTATATACAAGAGATCTAAAAACATGAACATAGCAAAACTGGTACACAGGTATTCACAACATCATTATTAATAATAGCCAAAAAGTGTAAAAAATCTCACATTTCCATGAATTGATGAATAGATCAAAAATGCAGTATATCCATACAATGGAATATTATTCAGCAAAAAAGGGAATGTACTAGCAAAATTTGCTACAACATAAATGAGCCTTGAAAACATTATGTTAAGTGAAAAAAGCCAAATACAAAAAAAAACACAAAAAACCAAAACATTTTGTATGATTCCATTGATATCATATCTAAAGTAGGCAAATCAATAAAGGCAAAAAAAGATTGTGAATAGACCAAAAAAAAAAAAAAAAACAATAGTCAAGTTCTGGGAGAGGGAATAATGGAAAGTGATTGTAAATGAATACGGGGTTCCATTTTGGGGTGCTGAAAATATTCTAAAAGTAGATAGTGCTGAGGGCTACACATCTCTGTGAGTATACCGTAAGCCACTGAATTGTATACTTTAAATGGGTATATTTCATGGATTAGTATTTTATCTCAATAAAACTGTTATAAAAATAGAAAAGAATGGGTGCCTGGGTGGCTCAGTTGGTTAACCGACTGCCTTCGGCTCAGGTCATGATCCTGGAGTCCCGGGATCGAGTCCTGCATCAGGCTCCCCGCTCAGCGGGGAGTCTGCTTCTCCCTCTGACCCTCCCCCCTCTCATGTGCTGTCTCTCTCCTTCTCTCTCTCTCAAATAAATAAATAAAATCTTAAAAAAAAAAAATAGAAAAGAATGACTTTTGAAATGAAAGTTGTTCACCTTGTTGACTAACATAAATTTTTTAAGAGATGCTGATTTACTTTACAGTTAGCATAGGTGTATAGAAGTCCACCTGAGAAGTTGGAAATCAATACATCTGTGCAATTCTTGTGCAACAGGAGACCGAGTCAAACTAGATTATGCTGCATAACCAGGCTCTTGGTTGGTTATGTCTCCAGATAATCTTCCCACTGTTGACTGCCCTGGTGTTTTGTTTGTTTGTTTTTCTTATAGTACTTTGCATTTGTATAACTAGTGGTCTCCTACATGCACTTTAGAAGAGCATAATATAATAAAAACAGGAAGATAAAGTTGGACAATCTATTTGTATATATTTAATTAAAATTTAAAAAGGTTTACTTAAATTTAATATGTAGGTGGTATGAACTGATTAATGTCATTGATATGTTGAAGATCCAATCCCCAATGCAAAGGTATGTCGAGGTGGGACTTTTGGGAGATTATTAGGTCATGGGATGGGAGTCCTCATAAGTGGGATTACTGTCCTTAAAAGAAAAGACAACAGAGAGAGGAACTCTTTTTCTACCATATAAGGCAAGGAGTCTAGCTCCCCTAGAAAGAGGGCCCTTGCTGGGAACTAAATTGGCCAGTACCTTGATCTTGGGACTTACCAGTCTCTAGAACTGTAAGAGTAACTATCTGTTGTTTAAGCTACCCAGTCTATGATACCTTGTTACAGCTGCCTAAACTAGGAGAGGGGGCAACACCCACACCCTTCTACTATGTATGATAAACCCTCTGATTCATAAATACCTAAGTGAAATTTCTGCAAACATACTCTCCATATATCTTACATATACATATACATACAGATACAGATAAGATACATATGATATATAAGATATGAAATATATATACATATATACTCTATATAGAGTCATGAATTATATTATGTAATTTTTAATTTTTAATATTACCAAACAGAAAAGTAGCATAAAAATATCTCTGCACAAAAACATGGATTAGAGAAAATACTAACAGTTCAATCAAAAAGAAACAGTGACAGAAAGTAAGCTGAACACTACTATCCCTAGAAAGAGCTCTTGGTTAGCCAAGATTATAAAGTATAAAACATGAGAGGGCAAGATAATATTAAAAAATATAAAATTTAAAACTGCTCTGCAGTGTAAGTATGATAATAAAAGAGATTATAAGTTTTTTTTTTCAAAGAATAACCCTTATATTACAGAGAGGACAATTTAGAAACATTTTGGAAATAGTTCCATTATTATATGTTAGTATGCCCCAAGGAAGTATAAGGATGTCACCATTTTATGAAATCTACAATTGAACATTTGAAAGACATAGAAAATATTTTTTAATCTTCTAAAAAATCTTCTAACCAAAGAAATTCTACTAGTTTTGTATTTTTTTTTAAGTATAAAACTCCAACACTCTGCAATGTTTTAAAAAATCATTGATTTGCATTGGGAAATTGATATTCAGTAGTCAACTTTCAATGATAAGAAAAACCAGTAATTGGTTAGCATGACTGAAAAAATGAATATCATAAGTACTCACTGAGTACAATGTCCCTTTACAATTTGGCACATCTTTGAAAAAGCATTGTTTTCATTTATGATGAACTTAAGGTTAAAACAATGAATTTAGACTCAGACCTTTTAATCACTTTTGAATGAAGTTAAGAAGGGAGACAGAATCAGTGACTTACTGTCATCGTAAGTGTTCATAGGATGAATATTATCTTCATTTTGCAGAGGGAAGTCTAAGCTTCAGATACTTTGAATAACTTTCCCAAGTTAACACAGTTATTGATCCAGGGTTCAAACCCATGCTTCCTGACTCCCAGTCAGCTTTGCTGAACTTCCCTTAGAAATTACTGTTCCTGGGGCGCTTGGGTGGCTCAGATGGTTAAGCGTCTGCTTTCGGCTCAGGTCCTGATCCCGGGGTCCTGGGATCGAACCCCACATCGGGCTCCTGGCTCAGTGGGAATCCTGCTTCTCCCTCTCCCTCTTCCTCTCCCCCTGCTCATGCTCTCTCTCTCTCTGTATCTCTGTGTCTCAAATGAATAAATAAAGTATTTTAAAAAAATAAAAAAGGAATTCCCTCGAATAGAAAATATTTCACTCTGTTATGTACAATTTAGGTAGAAGTTAGGGAGAAGTATGTTTTCCCTACTTATAATTCATCTTATAGGTTTGTGAGTTCCTGTCTCATTGACTTTAGGCTTGGCCAGATGACACGCTTTGGCCAACAAGACGCTTGGTCATAGAACAGCATTGCCCCACCAGAGCGGACGCTTTAAATATGATTGTGTGATCCCCTCACTCTCTTGTGCTCCTCCCCTTTACCACGAGGCTACTAAGCCTGGAGAGTAGTTGCTGTTTCAGTCCAGGTCCTGGATGAGGAGACACAGAAATCTTGGTAGATTTCCACAGCCAATACAAGGAGACCTACTATGGAACCACAGCCAATACAAGGAGACCTACTATGTATTACACTTAATCGGAACTGATTTGGCCTTTATAGGTGAAGAATATTATCTTGCAATTATACTATTTATAATAGAGGAATTTAGAAAATAGCTGAGTAAATGTTTATTGGCATTTCTGTGGTTTAGATCACTGGGGAGAATAAGTATCTTATGTTTCTGTTATCACTTTTAGGGTGCATAGCAAGATTTGTTGTCAGGAGTATCTAATCTTCCCTGCAATCCTCGGGAATACAGTGAGCAAGTGTGCAAACAAAACTTTTATGTGCACCAGTTGTGCTTAGGATGACAAAAACAATAGTTACATTCAAACAATATTTAGAGAAAGTAATTGCCATAAAACATTCTATAGTTGAAATTTACTTACTCATTGGTTGCAGTCAGATCAGCAAAAACTCATTATTCAGATCTCACTGGCCCACTAACAGAACTGTTTACCCAAAATGTAATTCTACATGATATTGCCAATTGATATTAAGTGCCATTAGAAGAAAAACAAATACAGTCTCATGAAACTCATTCTACCTGTGTCTCTTTTAAGAATAATTTGAAGATGTTGTTTATTACACAGCAGAGAAATTTCTGTCTGCAATGTGTGCAAAGAATAATATACTTCTCATTGGTAAATGGTTTGTTTTGATCTCATCTTTGCAGTAAATTTGTCTAACTAACCAGGTACCTTTTGTTTCATTGAAACTAAAAATCTTACACCTAAATTTGGCATCTGTTTTTCTTAGCTATATTTTTCCTGTATGTCTATGGCATTACGTTCTTTTTCCTTGTTTCTTTTATTTTAATTTTATATATCATGCTAAATTTTGTGTATGATTGTAAATTCTTTAGAACCTTTCCAGAACAAATTATAGCATCATTATAGAAATATGTATTTTTATAATTCTGACATGAATCCATATACATTGGTATCTGTAAAAAAGCATTATGCGGGGGCCTGGGTGGCTCAGTCGTTAAGCATCTGCCTTCAGCTTGGGTCATGATCCCAGGGTCCTGGGATTGAGCCCCGCATCGGGCTCCCTGCTCCGCAGGAAGCCTGCTTCTCCCTCTCCCACTCCCCCTGCTTGTGTTCCCTCTCTCGCTGTCTCACTCTCTGTCAAATAAATAAATAAAATCTTAAAAAAAAAAAAAAGAAAGCATTATGCTTTCTCAAAATACCGATAGCAATACCAGTAAGTGACAAAATAATATATCTTTAGTTTTCTCATGTAAGAATAGGATTACTAATGATCTAATATCTAAGGTCTTTTTTAAGCCCAAATAATATAAGACTCTATGAACTCTTCCTCTTAAGCAAAAGCAACAATCACCCAGTCCTTTCCATCCCCACCTAATACCAGTAAGAACTAATATAGGAATAAACTGTTCTTGTATAATATCTCCTTCATCACCTTGTTCTCAGTAAGATCATGCTTCTCTCACTTTCGTGTGCATATTAGTTTCCCTAGGATCTTCAGTTTCTGATTCTGTAGTTATGGAGGGGTCTGAGATTCTGCATTTCTTAGGCTGACACTGCTTGTCAGCAAACCACACGTGAAAGGGATTAGACTCAACTAAATGTTGTGGAAAATAATTTGATGTTAGCAAGTCAAGCCGGAAAAATTTTACAGGTGCTCTCAAAATTGAAAAATATATCAGGGACCTGTCACCACATTATAGATCTGATATCCCCAAAAAGGGTAAAAATGCCACATTTAACTGGCTGTTAACCTGAAATTACCCTATTTTCAATAAAGTGGATATTTGCATTGTATAATTTATAAAACCAAAACAATATGCAGCACAGGAACCTAAAAAATAATAAATGAGTAAGCATTCTTCACCTTGAGAAAAAAAAAACATAAAAGGAAGTGGCTAGGACCAGAATCAGAATTTTAAAATTACTAAATTTCAGCATATTATAAAAATAAGTTCTAGAATTTAGGTTGTATAGTTAGCTTAAAGAAGATGTGATTGTTTATGCATTTTGTTTTGGTTTAAACAAATCTGTTGGCATTCTGCAAAGAGAAACAGAGACAAATGGTTTAAACAGAGCTTTGCTCTGTGTTTCAGCACACTGCCATAAAACAAGTTAGATGAAATTAAGCATGCAATAAGATGGAAAAATTTTGCTGGCGTTATCACAAGTGCTTACCATAAATATATTATAGTACATGCAAAAAGACTGCAGGGAAAGCTAGTGCTATCAAACTGTGAATTGATTTCATCCATACTTTTCATACTGGCTGCTTTTGTTTGTTTATTTTGGTTTGCTTTGTTTTGTGTGATTATCATTCATGACTGAAATATGCAGAAAAACATACCATTAATTCTCTCCATTATTTGTGAAGTATTAATGAGGAATTATGTAAACATTGATATTTTTAATGAAGACAGCTTTCCTTTTAGTGAATTTATTGGGGCTGGGGGATAAGAGTGTTTCATGTTATTAAAAATAAATCTGCAGAAAAAATATGCCTGCCTTGACACTCTAGACTGTGATCTTCTTAGGGGATTTTCATTTTATTCATCTTTGGACCCTCAGAACCTAGCATAACTGTTGGTAAGTAATTATTCGCTACATCATTGCTTCTTCATGCTGTATCATATGATAATAAGAAAAATCTTATTAGGTCAAATTAATGCTGTATTAAACTCAGGTTTCTGTTATTTAGAGTATCCTCTAAGCCAAATTATAGAAGAATAGAACAGCGATGAAGGAAGTTAGGACAGAAACATGTTGCCATATGATTTATTTTTTTATTATAGAAACGAGTTCTATGATCAATGGAAAAGTCAAACTCTTTACTTCTCTTTTTAATTTCATGAACTATATAGGACCACTCTTGGCTTATAACAAATATATTATATTATTTTCATGATGCTCTGGGTTCTTATTTTGTCCCTTTATTTGACCACCATAAAGCCTATAGGCCAAGGGATTGGAGACCTTTCCTATAGTCATACACTCAAAAACTTTGTTTCTTTTCAATTTTATCAGTTTTCTTCCTCTCTTGATTATTAATGTTGATCATGTAGATACATCTGCATATATTGTACAACTGATTTTTAAAAATTTATTGAATGCCTATTTGTGGCAATTACTGTACCAATGAATGAGACCCAAGTCTGCCTTAATAGTGAACATAATGCAGTGGGCACTACCGGACTTTTCATTGCTTTTCTGAACTTGTGGTTCATGATCTTGCTAAAAGCAAAAGTCTAATTTTGTGATTCACTGAATTTTTTTCTTTATTAAAATTTTATACTTCTTCATATTAGCACTTGTAACAATCCCACTAATTTTACACTTTTAACTCACCTTAGACTTCAATATTTACTACATACCTCAACATTAAGGACAAATTCAGCAAAAGAACTCTGTTGACTGGTGAGTGCGTCTCCACCAGAGCTATAAAATCAGATTCACTCAGAGAGCATTTAAAAGTATTTATGCATGATAAACTTAACAAGAGTGTCTAAAATATATATGAGGAAAAATATAAAACACTCCTAAAAGATATAAAACTGGAATTGAAAAGTGAAAAAAAAACTATGCTGTGCTTGAATAATGATAGACATAACAGATATTAAAATATTTTATAAAGTCCTTTAATCAAAGTTAATTCATTAATATATCAAATGGGTAGCAATGGAATATTCAAAAGTAGATTGAAGTAAACATTTAACATATGAAAGGGTAGCAAATAAATCAGTGGGAAATAGGGACACCTGGGTGGCTCAGTTGGTTAAGTGTCCAACTCTTGATTTTGGCTCAGGTCATGATCTCAGGGTCATGAGATCAAGCTCCGTGTGGGGCTGTACACTCAGCAGGGAGTCTGCTTGGGATTCTCTCTCTCTCCCTCTCCTTCTGCGCCTCCCACTTCTCGTACATGTGTGCTCTCTCTCTCTCTCAAATAAATAAATAGATCTTAAAAAAAATCAGTGGGAAATGAAAGATGTTTTAAGAGGTCTTAGATAATTTGGTATTTGTATGGAGAAATTAAAATGTGATCTGGTTCAGATACCACATACAAGAAAATAGATAATTTATAAGTGGATTAGAGATATGCAGATAAAAGTAACAATTTATGATTAGTAGAAAAGTTTGGGCAATTTTTTTTATAAGATGGCTGTGGGGAAATGTACTCAAATAAGGCTCAAATTCAGGAGTAATACTAGAAAGAATAACATACATGACTAAATAGAAATAAACAAAAATTACATACAGAAATACACCAAGATAAAAGTAAAAAAAACAAATGGAATACTGAGGGAAAACTGCAATGATATAACAGAGTTAATATGATGAATATATTATAGAATATGGATAAGATATGGACACAGAAACTGTTCTCATTTATAATTAGGAGAGATGTACATTAATATTACATGAAATACTACATTTTACCCATTGATACATTTGTCATTTACAACATCCTTGATGAGCTAATGGGGAACAAGTAAGCTTCTACACTATTGGTGGTAATACAAAATGTTACAACCTCCTATGGAGGTGAATTTGGCTATCTCAAACAAAATTACACCTGTATTCACCTTTTAACCCAGTAATTCTATGTCCAGGAATTCATTCCAAAGATACATTGCAAAAATTCAAACTGACTATAGGCTAAAGGCTATTAATTACAGTGCTATTTAAAACAATAAAAGACAAAAAGAACCCAAATGTTCATCCATAATGGAATGTATAAGAAATTATTATACATAGATACCATGGTACCACCTTTAAAAGGGACAATCTCTAGATAACGCTTTGGGTTGATCTCCAGGATTTGCTATTCCAAAAAATGTAAATAGTATAATATCTTTTAATAAGAAATTGATGGAATGAAAAAATATGTATGTATTTGTTTATAAATCCAAATAACTCAATTGAAAGATGAACAGCATTAATAAAAATAGTTAATTAAGGGAGTGGAGGGATATTTTGGAAGCTAGACTCTGAATGTATCTTGTGTAATACTGACCTTAAGATCATGTAAAAGTTTTACATATTAAAAAATACTGAAACAAAATGAAAAAGAACAACTCTGTGTATTGAGATAGTAGCTTAACTACATAGGGGGTTATTTTCTGTTTCTTTAAAATATAGAATTTGATTGAATATACCTGATGAGATATATCCTAGGAAAAATTAACAACTGCAAATAATCTTAGCCTGTATTCAGAATTCATGTTTTAATAATAATATTGATATTTGTAATCTTCATTAATGTGTGTGTGCATAATATAGTAGATATCCACTATGTGTGTATTGTATTATATTATATATATATGTATATATATAATTATATATTGGTTAATTCTATATGGTTAATTTTATGCATCACCTTGACTGGGCTAAGGAATTAAGATAGCTGTCAAAACATTATTTCTGGATGTGTCTGTGAGGATGTTTCTGAAAAAGATTAGGATTTGAATTGGTGAACTGTGTAAAGCTGATGGTCTTCCCCAATGTGGTAGGCATCATCCAATGTGTTCAGTGCCCCTGAATAGAAGAAAAATGCAGAGGAAGGGCAAATTTACCATCTTGCTTGCGCTGAGACATCTACTTTCTTCCCTCTGATGTCAGTTCTTCTGGTTCTTGGGCTTTTGACTCAGATGGGGACTTAAACCACTGGGCCCATAAATCTCAAGCTTTTGGACTAGTATTGATTTACACTACTGGTTTTCCTGGTTCTACAGCTTACAGATGGCAGATCATGGGACTTCTCAATCTTCATTACCATGTGAGTAAATTCCTGTCATAAATCTCCTCTGAGATATATATATATATATATATATATATATATATATATATATATATATCTCCTATTGGTTTTGTTTCTCTGGAGAACCCTGACAAGATATATACAAGAAAAATATATATATATATATACACATACACACACACCACACACACACACTCTACTTGTACATAAAATGAATGATTATGCTGACATTGTCAAAACAAAGATTTTTAAGCATAAAATAAAAACTTGATATATTTTTAATCAGATTATTAAGTACAACACCATAATCTTAACTTTGATTTGAATATGCATTCATGCAGTATTTTTCTCTTTCAAAAAAATTGTAATTCTTATCTCTATTTCCTTTAAAGGTATAGATGCAGTGACTAACCTTTTAGCAATAAGCACCTTTAGTGCTTATCTTATGATCTCTAATTACTATTGTTTCATCCAAAAAAAGAAACAAGTCTCTTTAAAGAAATGGTAGGACATGTACAACATGAAACTAGAACTTCATGTTCTAGAAACTAGAAACCAAGGAAGCTATTAAAATTCCAGTGTTGTGCCATAAGAGGACAGATGCTCCTGTGAAGAGGCTTCCACTAGCTATAGTGTTGCAATATGAAGACCATAAAAACACCTATGGAGTATTTTTGCCAAAAAATAAAATATGATCTAGTTTCTAGATAAATCAATTTACAAAAACCAGGTGGAAGAAAATGTTAAGTGACACCACAAGTATACAATCAGGGACATGTGCATATGGGGTATTCTATAAGACAAATGAGAAGAATAAAAAGGAAGCAAATCTCTTATGAAAGAGTTTTAAAATGCATGTAGTGTTTGAACCATGTTTGATCTATGATTTGAAAAAACTTTTAAATTGCATTTCTTTTTTTTTTTAAGATTTTATTTATTTATTTGACAGAGAGGGAGAGACAGCGAGAGCAGGAACACAAGCAGGGGGAGTGGGAGAGGGAGAAGCAGGCTTCCCGCAGAGCAGGGAGCCCGATGCGGGGCTCGATCCCAGGACCCTGGGATCATGACCTGAGCTGAAGGCAGACGCTTAACGACTGAGCCACCCAGGCACCCCTTAAATTGCATTTCTAAGAAAATCAAGGCTCTGTGAACTTAACAGGATATTTGATGCTATTAAGGACATTATTGTTAAAAAATCTAGGTGTGATACTGTTATTATGGTACTGTTTTTGAAAGTGTCCTTGTTTAGCAATATGTATCAAGTTATTTAGAATGATGTCATTTCCAAATTTGCTTTACAATTACCCAGCAAGTGTGTGTGTGCATGCGGGGTGGAGAGGAAGAAAGATAAAAAGATGAAATAAGTATGGCCATATATTAATGGCTGTTGGAGAAGTGTCCCAAGGTTTATTGTATTATACTTTCTACTCATGGGTGCATGTTTGAAAGTTTTCATAATGAAAACTTGAAAAATAAATAAGCAAACAAACTATTGAATGTTGCAAAACAAATAAAACAACAAAATAACCTAATGAATCAGTATTCTTAGAAGTAGGGCCTAACAGACACATGAAAAGGTGCTCAACATCACTAATCATCAGAGAAATGCAAATCAGAACCACAATGAGATATCACCTTCCACCTGTCAGAATGGCTAGTATCAAAAAGATAAGAAATAACAAATGTCGGCAAGGATATGGTGAAAAAAGACCCTCCTGATGTGTTGATAGAATGTAAATTGGTACAACCACTATGGAAAACAGTGTGGAGTTTCCTCAAAATACTTAAAAATAGAGATATCATATGATATAGTAATTGCACTACTGGGTATTTACCCGAAGAAAACAAAACAAAACAAAACAAAAAAGATATATATATCCCTCTGTTTATTACAGCATTATTTACAATAGCCAAGACATGAAAGCAATCTAAGTGTCCGTTGGTAGATGAATGGATAAAGAAGATGTGATATGTGTGTGTGTGTGTGTGTGTGTGTGTGTGTGTATACACACACAATGGAATATTTAGCCATAAAAAAAGAATGAAATCTTGCATTTGTGACAACATGGACAGACCTAGAAGATGTTATGCTAAAGGAAATAGGTCAGACAGAGAAAGACAAATCCCATATGATTTTGCTTATACATGGAATCTAAAAACAAAACAAACACAAAATGAGCAGAAACAGAACCACAAATATAGAAAACAGACTGGTGGTTGTCAGAGGGGAGGGGATGGGGGTGGGCAAAATGGGTGAAGGAGAGTGAGAGGTTCAGGTTTTCAGTTACAGGATGAGTAAGTCACAGGAATGAAAGGCACAGCATAGAGATGGTAGACAATGGTATTACAATAGCATTGTATGGTGACAGATGGGTGCTACACTTGTGAGCATAGCCTCATGTGTAGAGTTGTCGAATCACTGTGTGATACACCTAAAACTAACATAACATTAACTATACTTCAATTAAAAAAGAGATTAGAAAACTTAAAAATAAAAAAAAGAAGTAGGGCTTGAATGTTTATGTTTTAGGAGTTCCCAGATAATTTAAATGTGCAAACAGAGTTAAAGACCACCACTAAGAAACAACAAGGCAGCCAAGGTTGAAGTGACCACGAACAACAACATATCTGTTGATGTGAGCTGGTTGGACACATTATAGCTTTATTTGTGATATGAATATTAAATAAGACATTTCCTGTCCTGTGAGATTTTTCAAAGGCACTAAAAACTGATAACAAAGCAATAGCTTTCAAATAAAGTTCTTTTTTGGCATCTGTGAAGTAACTGAGCCAAAATCAGTTTTACAAACCTGAACTCACCTTTCTCCCCAGGGCTTTTTAAGCCAATTGAGAATTCTGTAGAGTGAGGAAAAATTAAAGAGTAAGAGCTTTAGAGTGAGCTAGAGGTATGTGTGGTGTTTTCCTTAGACGTTTAGGAGAAAAGAGGTGTACTTTCCCTTCTTCTCAAACCAAGTGAAGGTATCTTTAAGGCAAAATTAGGAGATATTGGCTGGTGCTAGTTGAAGTTGATGGGACATATGGACCGACATAGGCACTGCAGGGACAAGTATAAATGCAAAGGACTATGGCCCTAATGGCTTGTGATGGCCAAAAAAAGAAAAAGAAAAAGAAAAGGAAGAAAGGCACTGCTAGAAGTCAACGCTTCCCTACTTAGACCTGCCCATTTGCAAAGGACCAGATGTGGATCTGCCAGGAGATTTTAAAAGGAATTCTATCCAGGAGGATACGTGGAAGGGCAAGGAAATCTCAATGAAATGGTGAACTGCTAAAGGTCCAGGACTAAGAGAGTACTGTAAAGCAGTTAGCTAGAGGAAGTACGAAACTACTATAGTTGGAGGTCTCGGAGCTTCATCAAAAATCTACACACACACACACACACACACACACACACACACACACACACACGGGGTGCCCGGGTGGCTCAGATGGTTAAGCATCTACCTTCGGCTCAGGTCATGATCTCAGGGTCCTAGGATCAAACCCCACGTCAGGCTCTCTGCTCAGTGGGGAGCCTGCTTCTCCCTCTCCCTCTGCTACTCCCTCTGCTTGTGCTCTCTCGCTCTCTCTGTCAAATAAATAAATAAATAAAATCTTAAAAAAAAATATCTACACACACACAAAATGTCAGAGAAAGACTCAGCAACTAAACACCCAGCACCTACAGGGCACAAGCACCCAGACTGGAAGTAGAAAAAGTATTTTTTCTACTTTTCTACTCTTTTTGGAATCTATCTAAGAGGAGCCAAGATACTTGGGTGGTACAGAGTTTTGGAGTTAGGGCATAATAACCAGCTTATCAAGCTCCTCTCTCCACTTTAGGCCTTCAAGCCTAGATTAGGCATGAGCAGCAGAAGGGAAAAAGTTTGAAGTTTTCATGTGTTTTGAACATTCCTATGATATAGGCCAGTACTTTTCATTTATGAACTGAGGCAATTTTTGTGACTGAAGAGTGATGTGGTTTGGAGTGGTGGTGTTGGGGTCTGGAGCCCACGGGCAAAAAGAATTCTTGAGACCTCTTTGGTGCAAAAAGGTGGTTTTATTAAAGCACAGGGACAGGACCCGTGGACAGAAAGAGCTGCTGCACTGGGGCTGTGAGGGGTGACTGCTTATATACTTGGGATTGGGGGAGAGGTAGGCTAAAAGGGAGATTTCCAAAAGGACTTCCATATGCTTAAAGAAGACTCACAGGACCCTGGGGGCCTGGCTATAGTCAAGCTAAGGTGGTTTTCTCCCCCCCCCCCGCCCCCATAAGGCATTAATGTTAAGAGTTGCGAGTTTCCTGGAGGAATGTTATACTCTGCCTATTTCAAGTATTTGTCAATGGGCTACAGGTTATAAAGAAATTTAATTTTATTTACATTCCCTTCTGCCTTTGTTTCCCACATCTCTGTGGAGGGGAGGGTAATGTTAGAGCTCCAGGAAATTGAGTCTATGGGTCTTTGAAAGTTAGGCTATTGATAGGAATGCTTTTTTCTTATAAATTACTAAGACATTTGTAAACTGATGGGGACTCTTGTCCTGCGGGACTGTGATCTCTATCAGTTAAAACATTTGGTTTGGTTTTGCTTTTTCCTTCCCTTAGCTTTAGTGCAGCCAGGAGTGCCTGAGGAATGTCACACATATCCCACCTGGGGCAGAAGGGGTTGCAGGGTTTTAGCTTGTGCTTTGCCCTCCATTCACCTTCTGCTCCCTCATCGAATAGTATCTAAAAAGCAGTAAGTCCTCCTCGAGATTTCATCCAAGTTTGGTAGACATGGAGACTAGAAATCAGATTTGTGAAAAGAGAAAAAATAAGTAAAATGTACTGAACAATTTTTATAACAAGTTATAAATATGTAAGTAAAAGAGATATCACACTTGCTTATTTGGCTAATATCTGTGTGACATCTAAAAGAACTAGAGAGAATGAGAAATATTCAGTTTCAAAACGATTTTTCTGAACTAATGTAAAAAATTAAATATCCATTAAAAGTCTAAGAATTCTTTTTTTTTTTTTAAGAGGTTTACCTTTTTCAGACTCTCCCATGAGCCCCTTGAAGTTGACAACGGCAGGATTTTATTTTATTTATTTTTTTAAGATCTTTATTTATTTGACAGAGAGAGACACAGCGAGAGAGGGAACACAAGCAGGGGGAGTGGGAGAGGGAGAAGCAGGCTTCCCGCAGAGCAGGGAGCCCGATGCAGGGCTCGATCCCAGGACCCTGGGATCATGACCTGAGCCGAAGGCAGACACTTAACGACTGAGCCACCCAGGCGCCCCAAGTCTAAGAATTCTTAACATAAGAACATTACGTACACCCCCTACCCTATGAGGCTGTGTGTGTGAGAGAGGGGGCGGGGGGGAGAGGGAGAGAGAGAGAGACTGAGACTTCATTCAGACATTGAAGGAGAAAAATGTGGGAGAATATAAAGCGCACCTGGATCTTAATCTCATGGAGTTACATAAACGTGCTTTGGGCCTCTCATCATAGAAATTCGCAAAGGGTTGATGGTGAGTCTGATCTCATATATATGAATCTCTGAACTAGTGTTCCACAAAGACACAGAAAGGAATCAACCAAAGAACAGCAGAGGAACCATGCTGGTGTTCAATGAATGCACTAACTGCTTTTTTACAGTGTTCCTCAATGTGTTACTTCTATCATGCTGGGACCTGCATAAAAATGAAATGTCATACTTCACTACCCTTCCAGCCAGTGGTACAGTTTATTTTCTTGTCTTCTGATAGAGTTCACAAATTTAATAACTGCCTTTTATCCTGGTCTCTATACTCCCTTTCAGCTTCCTATTCAGTCTTCTCTCTCTGCAGGCTTGCAGGAAATGCCTCATTTTAGGTTTTCTATAAAGGACATAATAGACAAGAAAAGCAAAAAAGGAGAGGATATTATCTGTCATTTAGAAATGGACAAGGGGCAATCAGACCATTTTAATAGAGAGAGTGGGGGGGGAAGCTCCTTGCTATTGTAGTATTTACCATGTTCTTTTGGACGAGACAATTTAGACTGAAATAAATTGAGCAGTTTGTGTTGAAAAGTATGTTATGATTCTTCTGATCAGTGTCCATTTTGAAAAAAAAAAGTAATTGATCCTTAATCAAAAAAATAATAGGGTTATTTTCAGGGAAATCTGACAAAATGGGACTGATTTTTCAGCTAATTAAGAAATACAGTGATGGATTTGAGTGTTTCTGCTTTGATGCATGTGGCTATAATTAATAATGACTTTGCAGGTCTCCACATGTTTCCTAAATGACAATGACAATATCATTAATGAGGTGCATTATTGTACAGATTTTTTTGGAAGTTGGGAAATAATAGAGTAAGATTCAGGAAATATTTCTAAAGAAATATCATCTGCTGGTGAAACCAATAATCCTTCATTTACATTCTCATTAAGGTCTGAATAGGCAGCACACCACATTTGAGTTCCTTGTAAACATGCAGGCAAGCACATTACTAGCAAATTGCAAGAGTGAGTTTGTAACTAGACATCTTTGTTCCTGTCCCATGCTCTATACCTTTCACCTCTTTGATTAAAAAAACAGCATGTAGGAATGAATCATTGTTAATCTCAGAGAAAATGGCTTCTAACATTGAATTATTTAAATGCTAATTGCAGTGCATTGCCTACAAATAATCAACCGGAACTTTTAACTAGATGATGTTTAATTCTCTTTTGAAATACCAAGTGCCTCTCAATACTTCCATAGTTCTTCTTGCATCCCAATAAGTAAACATCAAAGTGTGTACTTTAGAAGAAGTACGAGATTGACAATTGCTGGAATTATTTTCTATCATATCCTATTCTTACTCTATGGCATTAGAATTCAGGAACATAATGTTGTCCTATGTACTCATAAAAATTTCAATACCAGATACATTTGATATGAATGTACTCTTATTATAATCTTCAGAATTTCATCAGAATGCATCTCATGCCATTTTATTTTTTCTCTTGCAATGCTAAAGATATAACGGGCTTTGTAAGAAAATTGTGAGGTGGCTCATAGTTAAATCATTCTCTCAGTGAAATTTTCAAAGAGTTGATGAAAGGCGATATTTTTAAGTTGGAATATTAAGAAGCTGTTCTTAAATTTCGGTGTGCATAAGGTTCATTTGAGGAATCCATTAAAATTACATATTCCTGGGCTGCATCTCTAGAGATTTGGAATAAATATTTTGGCAGGAATCCCCAGACTTTGCATTTTAATTGTCAACTCCTTATGTGATTCTGTTACATTTACAAAAACACATTTTGAGAATTTGTTTTTCATTACAATAGCAACACTTTTATTTATTTATTTTTTTTATTTTTTTATTATGTTAATCACCATACATTACATCATTAGTTTTTGATGTAGTGTTCCATGATTCATTGTTTGCATATAACACCCAGTGCTCCATGTAGTACGTGCCCTCCTTAATACCCATCACCAGGCTAACCCATCCCCCCACCCCCCTCCCCTCTAGAACCCTCAGTTTGTTTCTCAGAGTCCATAGTCCCTCATGGTTCATCTCCCCCTCTGATTTCTGCCCCCTTCATTCTTCCCTTCCTGCTATCTTCTTCTTTTTTTTTTAACATATAATGTATTATTTGTTTCAGAGGTACAGGTCTGTGATTCATTAGTCTTACACAATTCACAGCGCTCACCATAGCACATACCCTCCCCAATGTCTATCACCCAGCCACCCATCCCTCCCACCCCCCACCACTCCAGCAACCCTCAGTTTGTTTCCTGAGATTAAGAATTCCTCATATCAGTGAGGTCATATGATACATGTCTTTCTCTGATTGACTTATTTTGCTCAGCATAATACCCTCCAGTCCATCCACATCGTACAATAGCAACACTTTTAAATATCTTTATATCTTTAATACTATCATCACATTTCCAGTTCTTCTGAATTTACCAGTTTACTTCATTTTATTCTTTCTTTCCCTAGTCTTAAAACTGCTTCTTCTCTCCTTAAAATAACTTTTAACTTATTATCTATTTTTTGTGCTTATGTAACACAGCATCTACCTGGTTGACTTTCCTATGCCATTTTTCTCTCTCAATACATTATAAATATTGTTATTAAAACAATTCTTAAATTTATTTAATATCTGTTGAGCCACATTATTGCCAAAGCAATTATGCATAGATTAACACAACTGCTTTCAAATGTCAAGACTATGACTCACAATAAGAATGCCATTTATAATGTGATGGTATATACATATATATATTACCGCAGTACACATATACATATGTAAAATTTGTTTTGTGAAGCAGTACTTACCCCAGCCATATGTGATTCAATTCTTTTATACTGTTTTATTTCATCCTTTGATTTTTTAAATTATTGATAAAAGTTTACCTAAATTGACCCACAAATAGCTTTTGACTTGCATTTTGACTATTGGCCATAGACATTAGTGACCACCTCCAAGAGTCACTTTCTATGTGGAGACTTTATTTTTAATTGCTACTTACTGTTCAGGAAGTCATTGCAGGGAAATGTAAATTTATTTGATGGTGAAACAGAAGGCTTGGTTTTGTCCTGGTTTTCTAAGTATTGGAACACTGCAAATATATATTAGTTTATATTCCCTGAGACTTTATTCTGTAAATATTATAGTATATTATCCACAAGTGATCAGTTCATTTTCTCAAAGGGATTATGATTTTATTATCCACCAGTAACCTAATTCCTTTGGTTATTTGCTATTCTCAGCACTTTAATTTACCTAAAGCCGGTACTTATACCTATTTTTACTAATAAACCCTTCTCCCCAGGAAATCAGTATTGTAGACATACTATAATCTGAATTTCATAGAATGTCAGAGTTTTGGGGCACCTGAGAAGCCAACTATTCCTATGATTCATGAGTTTCCTCAACAATGTCTCCAATAGATACTGATTGTAGTTGAAACACTTCCAGAGACAGAGGGAACAATGATCAGACAGAAAAATGGAAGTTACCTGATATGGGGAACAAAGGCAAAAGAAATGTAGATAAAATTATATTTTCATATAATCTGCAGCGCATTGACAAACACTTGAGGCAAGCAGAGTATAACATTCCTCCAGGACACTCCCAACTGTCTTACTGTTAATGCTTTGCTAGAGGAAAGACAACCTTAGCTTGACAATAGCTAGGCCTCCAGGATCCTGGGAGCATTCTTTAGCATATGAAAATCCTTTTGGAAACTTCCCTTGTCTTTACCTCCCCCAACTCCATGGTATATAATCAGTTGCTCTTCACAATCCCAGCTCAGCCCTTTCTGCTTGTAAGTCCTGTCCCTGTGCTTTAATAAAACTACCTTTTGCACTGGAAACATCTCAAGAATTCTTGGCCATCAGCTCTGAACCCCAACACTTCCACATCATTACCTAAAAGAGACTAGAAAGACAAAATAGAGTAAAACTTGTCTGAAAAAAATATCAATTACATACTTAAAAGTAGGAATTTAGGGGCTCCTGGGTCACACAGTTGGTTATGCATCCAACCGTTGGTTGCGGCTCAGGATGTGGTCTCAGGGTTGTGAGATCAAGCCCTGCATCAGGCTCCATGCTTAGCATGGAGTCGGCTTGAGTTTCTCTCTTCTACTCCCTCTGCCTGCCACCCCCATCTCAAATAAATAAATCTTAAAAAAAAAAAGGGGGGGGTTTAAAAAATAGAAATAACAAATTTAGAAAAATAACATATAAATCAATAAAAATTAAGTGGATTTAGTGTCAAGATTCTCTTTTCTATCTTGTACTGTTGTAGATCCTTGGATCCATCACTCAGTAGCTGGCATTTTTCAACTTTCGACCAACTTTAGATTTTCATGTTTATATATGAATCCCTGAAGTAAATTCCAATAATGAATACACTGACCTACTCTTAATTAAAATATTATCTTTCATATAATGATTAGTGTGTTTCAGCAGATTAATTAAACTGGCAATAGACTTTTCATTTTCAATTCTTTGTATTTGATAGCTTTGGTTTGCCTCACTCCCCACCACCCACCCCCAGGTTTGATTTTCAGTGCTTTTCAATTTGTGTCAGAGGCTTGTGAAAATAGTTTCTTGTGGTTGATTCTTCAGGTCCCTTGGGTTGTAAATGTTTTTCTGTCTTCCACCAGAAATTTCTGGTTTGATATTTTTTTAACTATTTTCAAGATGTGGGTTAGATGTCAACATTCTGTAATTGTTCCTGTGAATTCAGCTAGAAAACTTTTCATCTGATGAAGATATTCAACCTATTTGCAGTATAATTGTATTCATGAAAGTGAATTATCATGCATGATAATCCAGGCATTTCCACTGGTAGGAAATATAATTCTTTCTATGTTAATTATTTTAAGTAATACATTGTTGACATTTCCTTCAGTGAACAAAACAATTAAAAAGGCAAAAAATAAAAAGGCAACATTAGAGGTAGAGAGTGAACTAATATAAAATCATTTAAAAGCATCATATCATAATATTTATGAATAAATTATTCATTTACCTTCACTTTTGCCTGCGTGAAGCAAATATAATGCTTCCTCAATTAAATCAAAACTGAAAATTCTTATTTAAAAAAGTTGCTAAGAAAAAAATGACTTCTTATGAAATTGTCTGACGAATTAATTATCCTTATATGTCAATAATATTGTAATTTACTATATTCCTTGTCAGCAAAACAGTATTTTTAAAAGGTGAAGCCTGACAGAGTAGTTTCCAAATCAGATATATAAATTCCTTATGGGTTTATATACTGACTTGATATAAAATACATTTCACATTAGGCAAAGTATTAACAAGATTACAAATAACCTAACAGTGGATATTAATGATGTATATGTAGAATTTAACATTTTAATATAGTGTTAACAACTAAGTCATTGCTAAATACATTTCTAATAGATAACAAAAATTCTTTGCAATATCAAGCCTTCAAGTCATCTCTTTCAGCGTACACACACACACACACACACATTTGCAATTCATGCATTCAGAGTTTTAGAAATTTTCATTATTAAAGTTTCAGAAGACTGAGTAATATTATGAATTTGTCAGATTAATGCATATGCATATTTGATTGATGAATTATATTTTCTTAACTCTTTCAAATTTAGTTTTTCCTTTTAATGGGGTGGGTGGACTTGAATGAACATAAATAAATATAAATTCATTCTAAACCACCATGTGTTCAACAGTCCTTCTCATGACATCTCATATAGTTAAAAATGTTTCCAGTGAAGAGTAAACAAACAGGCTAACAAACCACTATGAAATAATTCTAAATTAAATTTTTAGCTACTCAGCTGTTGCATTTATGGATTTTGATGATTTAAGTTAGAAAGTTTGTATTTCTGATGCATATGATTGTGGTTAAAGAAAAATAATCATTTTGGAGTTATAGTTGGCTTTTCAAAGTAATCATTTTCTTTGTTTCATACAAATAAAACAAATAACTTAGTTTAGATCTGATAGTTTAATTTGTGTGGACTTATCATATATTTATTATCCCAATTTTCCAGTCAAAATGGGTTGCACCCAGCAGTGGCATCCCAAGAGAAGGACAATGTAAGCAATCGGCTACCATGCAGAGAAGCAGCGCTCTATCAAGACAATGTTCAAAACTGCCAAGACCGTCTTTTAGTTGGTCTTAATATTGTTTTAAAATTTTCAACATAAAACACACTTCTTATTACGTGTGCCCTTGGTCCTTCCATTACCTATGTTACGTAGTTGTTAAGATTAAATACAACTTTGTGGACCTCGTATTCTGATATTGTCGTAGACATTTTTCTTATCTTAAAAATATTAAGAAAACCTAGACATAATTATAGTTTTAATATTTGGAATAGCATTTCTTTTGTAATCTTACTATATGTTTTTAAAGTAAAAACCTAGGATTGTCTCCTTTTGTTCAATTTGAACTGTAAGATTGGTCATGATTCAAAATATGTTCAGAAGATACCTGAAAACAAAACATGTTTGCCAAATTAGTCCTAATGAAAATAGTTTTTTCCTAAACTTTCCAGATAGTTAGCTCTTAACTAGTACATGTGTTATGAACTTAGAGTTAGGCCATAATTTTATTTTATTATTTTATTTTATTTTTTAAAGATTTTATTTATTTGTTTGAGAAAGAGAGCACAGAGGGAGAGTGAGAGGGAGAAGCAGACTCCCCACTGAGCAGGGAGCCTGACGCAGGGCTTGAACCCAGGACCCGAGCCGAAGGCAGCTGCCTAACCAACTGAGCCACCCAGGTGCCCCTAGGCCATAATTTAGAGCATATCTATGTCTACTGATGACTGATGATACTGAATAGCATTTCATATGCTTATTGACAATTTAGATCTCCTTTGCTAAGGGCCTATTGAAGCCTTTTGTCCCTTTCAAAAATTAGGTTGTTGATGTTTTTATTGATTGATTGATAGTTTATATATATGAGGATATATGGTTGGATATGAGTCCTTTTTCTTACATACATACGGAAGATATCTTCCCCCATTTGTTGCTTTGCATTCTCACTTTGTTAATAGTGTCTTTGAGGAACAGAAATTTCCTTTTAACAAAGTACAGTTTATTGGCCAGATCCTTTATGATTAATGTCTTTAATGTTTTTCTAGCCTATTCATAAAATCTTTACCTAGCCCAATGTTAGGAAAATATTCCATCTATCTTCTACAAACATAATTGGCTTACTCCAAATTAATTTTATAATCCATATAAATTTGCTTTTTTGTATATGGCATTAGATAAAGTTACATTTGTATGGAGAACCAATTATTATAGTTAGCTTGTTGAAAAAAATCATCCTTTCCTTCCTGTGCTATAGGAATATCTTTATCATAATTCTGGTGATCAGATATGCATGGGTCTGTTTCTGAACTCTCTGTTCTATTGTATTGGTCTATTTGTCTCTCTTTGCACCAATTCCTCACTGTTTAATTTTCTTTGAAATAAGTCTTGAGGGGCACCTGGGTGGCTCAGTTGGTGAATCTGACTCTCGATTTCAGCTCAGGTCATGATCTCAGGGTCATGAGATGGAGCCCCAGGTTGGGCTCTGTGCTCAGCAGGGGGTCTGCTTGAGATTCTTTCCCTCTGTCCCTCCCTTGCTCCTGTGCATATGCTCTCTCTCTCTCTAGAATGAATAAATTTTAAAAAAATAATAAAATTAAATAAAATAAGTTTGATATTTGGTGGTGTATGTTCTTCAGCTTTGTTCTTCATCAAATGTGTCTTTGATTCTTTTTTGCCTTTCCATTGCCATATATACTTTAGCATCAGCTGGTCAGTTAAAAAGCTTCTGGGATTTTGATTGGAATTGATTAAGTCTATAGATCAATTTGGGGGAAGTTTTCATCTTAACAATATCAAGATTTCTAATTGATGAACATACTGTGTTTTCCAATGGATTTATGTCTTCAATTGATAGTCTTTTTTTAAGAAGCATTTTAATGGTTCCTCTAGAATCAACAACTTGCATTAGGGCCTACCTTAAATTATAACTGTTACTAATGCCAGACATGGCAAAAACCTTAAAACAGTTTAAAATTTCTTCCCCACTTTTCTCTTTTATACTATTACTGTCATAAAATGTATTTCTACATATATCCTAAATGCAAGAAACAGTATTATCAAACTAAATGTATTTATTGAATTCCTAATTTTAGCCATGGTCAAAAGATCTAACATACATGTAAATATCCAATTTCATCACTTGGAAGGTCTACCTTTTACAAAAGACTTGATTACAAACACAATTCAGCCAAATTCTTTGCCACTTTATGACAAGGATTGCCTTTCTCCATTGTCCAATAACCTGTTCCTCATTCAATCTGAGACTTCATCAAAATGGCTTTAACTGTGCATATTCCTATCCACATCTGTCCACGATTATGTATTCTCTGAGAAGATGGACACTTTCTTGGCATCTTTCCTGTCCCTTCTGATCTCTCACCAGAATCACCTTAAAATGTCCCGTCACAACAGTCTCCACTTCAAGCCTAAATTCCAGTGTCTACTCAATTCCAAAGTCACTTCCACAATTTTTAGTTTTTTATAGCAGCAGCCAACTTCTCAGTACCAATTTCTCAGTCACTTTGGCTACTATGATAAGGTACCATGGACTGAGTGGCTTAAACAACAAACCTTTCTCTCTCACAGTTCTGGAGGTCATAGATTTAAGATCAGGATGCCAGCATACTTGGGTTCTTGCTGAGTGCCTCTTTCTAGTTGACAGAGGACTATATTCTTGCTGTATCCTCACATAATAGAAAAAGATCTAGTTAACTTTTCTTATAAAATTCCTAATACCATTCATGACATTTCTATCCTCATGATCTTGGGTTGCTTCCATGTTTTAAGTATTGTGAATAATGCTACTATGAACATGAGTATACAAACATATCTTCGAGACTCTGCTTTCAATTATTTGGGGTATATACCCAGAAGTAGAATTGCTGTGCCATACAGTAAGGTAATTCTATTTTTATTTTATTTTTTTGAGAAACCATCATATTTTTTCCTACAGCAGCTGTACTATTTTGCATTTCTACCAACAGGCAACAAGGGTTCCAATTTCTCCACATCCTCATCAACACATTATTTTCTGGGTTTTTTTGTTTGTTTGTTTGTTTTTGACAGTAACCATCCCAATGGGTATGAAATGGTATGTCATTCTAGTTTCTAATTGCATTTACCTATGATTAGTGATGTTGAACATTTTTTATGTGTTTACTGGTCTTTGTATAACTTCTTTGGAGCAATGTCTATTTAAGGCCTTTGGTTATGCTTGAATCAAGTTGTTTGTATTTTTGTTGTTGAGTTTTAGGAGTTCTCTATATATTCTGGTTACTAATCCCTTATCAGGTATACAATTTGCAAATATTTTCTCCCATTCTGTGGGTTACCCTTTTACTCTGTTGCTATTGTCTTTTTTTTAAATTTTATTTTATTACATTAATCACCATACATCATCTTTTGATGCACAATTTTAAAAATTTTTTGTGGAGTTCAATTTGTTGAATTTTTTTTTCCTGTATCTCATATCTGTTTCCTGTATCTTTGGTGTCATATCCAAGAAATCACTGCCAAATCCAATGTCATAAAGGTTTTGTTCTATGTTTTCTTCTAAGAGTTTTATAGTTTTAGGTCTTATATTTAGGTCTTTCATCCATTTGAGTTAATTTTTATATATGGTGTTAGGTGAGTGTCCAACTTCATTTTTGTACATGTGGCTGGATATGTAGTTTTCCCCATACCATTTCTGGACAAAACTGCCCTTTCCCCATTGAATGATGTTGACCCTTGTCAAAAATAATTTAGGTGTTAGATTTTGAAATAAAACAATATAGTTTATATGTAGAAACATAGTATATGTGGTAGTTACTAGAGCTGATCATAAATTCTAGTTATCTGTCTTATGAGAACCTGGTAAGTTTGCATGTTTCTGCTATATCTGTATGCGTTTTGTCAGGAAATCAGAATCTTTCTAAGTATTCTTTTTCTTTTAAATCTATTCTTTTTAAAAATTTTATTTAACTTTTAACATTTTTAAAAACTTATTTTTGAAGTATCATTGACATGTATTATTTTTGTTTTGTATTATATTTGTTTCAGGTGTATAACATAGTGATTTGACATTTATATACATTACAAAATAATCACCATAAGTCTAATTGCCATCTGTCATCATACAAAGTTTTTATAATATTATTGCCTATATTTCCAATGCTATACATTACATACATATTTTAATATACTCCCCTTTCCTCTAGCAGCCATCAAGTATCTATGAATCTGTTTCAGTTTTGTTTTGTTTGTTCATTTTGCTTTTTAGATTCCACATATAAGTAAAATCATATGGTATTTGTGTTTATCTGACTTACTTCACTTAGCATAAAACCCTCTATGTCTATTGTTGTCACAAATGGCAACATTTCATTGTTTTTATGGATGGGTAATATGTAAGTGTATATATATATAAGTATATATAATATATATGTTATTACATCTAAGATATCTATATCTATATATATCTTCTTACCATCTTCTTCACATCTTCCTTATCCATTCATCTACAAATGCACACTGACATTGCTTCCATATCTTGGCTCTGATAATGTCATGATAAACAATGCTGTGAATAATGCTGTGAAAAACAGGGGTGCATATATCTTTTTGAATTAGTGTTTTCATTTTTTTGGAAAAAAACTCTGAAGAGGTATTGCTGAGTCATATGGTAGTTCTATTTTTAATTTTTTGAGGAAACTCCATACTGTTTTCCACAGTGGCTGTACCAGTTTACATTCCCACCAACAGTGCACAAGGAATGTGAGCTCAGGGTCCTTCTATGCTACATCTGGAACACTTTCTACCTTCTAAGTATTCTGAATATAAAGTAATACAGAAATTGAAGTTTATTTTAAATGTGGAAGTAATAAGGGAGCAAAACACAGGGAAGTTTTTATGAAAAGGCAGAGAAGTTGCCACCATAAGGTTAGGGAAACAGAGCTGAACCCCTGGCATGACATATTGAAGAAGGTGTTTTTCAAAAACTAAGTGGAAATTATAGCCTTTTTTAAAGGAATTTCTAAGAAATCTCCCACCACTATGTCAGTTGGCAACAGTGTAGTGGTTGTTCTCAATTCTCACCAAAAAGCAGCTGTGAATCTCACATCTGCTCACTTGTGTGCTTGTAATCACTTCCAGGGAATAATGACCTCTGATTCTCTCCTGCTTTCTAAAGGAGGATTCTAGGAAAATATAGTTCGTAGCTTCTCTACTGTTATGTAGAGGTTTTAAAAGAATTTGGTGATTATATTGAATTGCTAACAGAGAATTGAAATATCCCACCAATTTGAAATTAGATGTAGCTGTATGATTTCCTTTGACCAATGAAATATGTAAAGTTATTTGTATCATTTCTGGGCAACACACTATTGCTAAGAGTCTAAGAATAGGGGAGGCTTCCCTCATACTTTCCCCACCAGGAGATGATAGAAGTATGTGTCAAGATAGACCACCATCAGCCTGGGTCTCAGAACAAAGCTGCCTTGAAAACCTACATTGGACATGTTGGCTGCATTTTATGGGACAAAGCAAATCACAAGAATGCACTTAACTTCCAGAATGCAGGGAAAGTAATCCTATCATAAGCGTGGAAGAAAAGTGAACTATAGTATTTATTAATATTCCTAATTATTGTCACAGTGGCATGAAACGCGAAGAGATAATACATTACAATTAGAGGTTTTTGAAAGGATTTTCACAAGCTGGAAAGATAAATTGGTTACAGGATATAAAATTCAAGAGGGATATAAATAAAGTTTCATATTCAGTTCCCCAGAAATAAACTCTTCAAGTTCTCAACAAACTGCACAAGTAATCAACTAACAAACCAAATACACAAAGCATTTTTAATTAAAAATAAACGAATTTAAGCCCAGAATACTGGTGTTACTTCTTAAAAAAGTTTTAATTCCTAGTAGTACATTATCTTTAAAGAACAAAAGTTGTTCCATATTCTCATACATTTCTAAGATAGTCCTGCCATTTCTAAGCACTATATTCTAAGGGGTATAACAGTATCCCAGACTGTGATTGAGCAAAAGGTATTCTAACATAATTTGGGAGGAGTGATGGAATGAATTGTTGAAAAAAACCAGAAATGATTATTCTCTAGAATAAATATTTCTCAATTTAATAACAGCTATTTGGAGATACTTGGAAGAGAATTGTACTTGCTCTTTATTCAAAGTAAAGAAAGAAAAAATGTATAGAAATAATGAGAGTGATTTTAATCTAGTATAAGGAAGAATTTTAAGACACCTTTTAAAGCAAAAAACAAACAACAAGAATAGCAATAACAATAAAAGAGAAAACAGACCCTGGTAGAAAATACCATCTGTAAGTAATTTAAAAAGTAAGTGCTCAGTATCAAGCACTGTCATATTGATGTTATTAAAATATTCCTATTGTATGAGAGTTGGTTATTTCTGAGATGGTTAGATATTATGTTACATGAGGCATTCAAAAAAGCAAATTATAGGTCAAGCAGAATAAATAGCAAGTGAAAATGGAGATAATTTTGAACTTCAGAATTTTAGATTTCTTGATAGTCAGACAAAGTAGTTTCATATGCAATTATTATGTCATCTGGGCAAAGAAGTGTAATTCTCATATTTTAAAATCTTAAGAATCAGGCTAAAACAAAAATAAATTATATTTTAGGCAAGAAAAAGTATTGGCAATGATTAATGTTCATTTTAATATGACTGTGCATGTGAAAATTAGAGGCCAATATTTTGCAATTTATAAATGTGTTTTAAAATGGACATAGCAAAACATCTGTTCTCAAATATGTTTTAATATATTTATTCTTTCTTAAACTATGAAATATCTAATGAACAATCATATATTTTGCATAGAATATACTTTAAGCAATGAAAAGTGATCTAAATATTAGACACTATTGCCTTAGGAGAAAATGATACTCATTTTATAAAAGTAAGAACATGAATTTTAGTAGATGCACACTTTCACTTATATGTCCTCATAATCACATGATATAGTTAGCTTTACATTTATTTTCCTTATAAGGGTGAATGACAGCTTCTAGAGATACATCATTGAGGAGTTCCTTAACAAGGAATTGTATCTTTTCTGTATAAAAGATCTTTACACTATTGGTCAAGGTTAAGAATAATACATTCTTTTACTGAATCATAAAATGGTCATGCAGTCAGTCTTAAAAAGCCTAATACTCATGCAGATAAATAAACTGTATCTATCCAGATTAGAATTGACAAAAAGGTCGTTTCTATTCAACATTATTACAGGCATAATGATGTAAAACAGTCGTTGAGGGTCATATAATGGATTTGAAGAGTGTATTGATGGTAAGGCTATGGTTAGGGTTTGGGCTGCTATAACAAAATACCACAGACAGGGTAGCTTATAAACCACAGAAATGTACTGCTTATAGTTCTGAAAGCTGGAAGGTCAAGATCAGGCACCATGGTCACCTTCTGGTGAGGAACCTCTTTTTGTGCAGAGCTGGAACCTTTTCCCTATGTCCTCACATGGTTGAAGAGATGAGAGATTCTCTGGAGCCTCTTTTATAAGAGCATAATCCTGTTCCCGAGGATTTACCCTCATAGCTGAAGCACCCCCCAAAGTCCATGCCTCCTACACCCAGGGGGTTAGGATTTCAACATATGAATTTTGGAGGGACACATTCAGACCATAGCATGCATTTTTTTTTTAAGTTAAAAGGCAAAAATTCTAACATATTTTTGTTCCTAAATACATTCATGTTTTCCACCACAGAGATAATGAAAACTTAAGTTTTTTACTAGTTAGGAAATAGACCACATAAAACCATGTAACAGGTCACTGATATGATATCTAGTATCAATATAAATTCTAAGTGTAAAATTTGAAGGTGGAAAATATTTGAATATGTATTAATTAGAAAACTTTTAATGAAATGTCTTCAAGAAAATGAGTTGTTTATTATTTTAAAATAAATGAAATTCAAGAAGCTAATACTTACACAGGTAAAACATATATATAGCATTACAACAATAGAATTTATGATTAATTTTTTTCCAACTTCAAGAAATCACAGATGACATGACAGTGAAATTTAAATTGGACCTATGCTAACTGGGATAATTATATTCCATAACCTGAAAACTGAATGTCTTTAATAAATCAGTTGTGGGTCCTCTGTGTCATGATTGCTGTATATCGTCCACTTATTAATGTGTGGAATCATTTTTAAAAAAGGAGTTGTATATCATATCCAATGAAGAACTGAAAGCGATTATTGTAATCACATGACAATTCTTCAGTTCACAATAATTTTTCCTAATTTTCTTTGGAAGATTTGTAGCTGCTACTCTATTGCTAATGTAGACTGAAATCATTAGATGAAATCATTAGATGCTTTTACAAAATCAGCATACAATATATATTTTAAGTGAAAACCCTGCATTTCCCCATTGTAATAGAGAACTAAAAAGCTCTAATTTGAATAATTAATCATAAATTCAGTACCATTATAATTATTGGTGGAGTGCAAATGTGACATTTGGTTTCACCCCAAAAAAGATTCTACAGTGTTACTGGGAAATCGGGACTTATGGCAAAAAACCAACTGCTGTTTTATCAAAGAATGTTAGAGTTGCAAGTTCCCTTAAATACCATATAACTTGGCTTTCTTATTTTGCACAATGAACAGGAGCAAAAAAAAAAAAAAAAAAAAAAAAAATATATATATATATATATATGTTTAGGAACTTTCTCAATGTCATTCAGTCATTTGGTCAGAAATTAATGACCAAAACAAGAGTAAGACCCAGGTGGGAAGCAGAATGTGGTAGGCAGTGTTATTGATTTCATAGTGAGAAAATTTCTGAAATGACCACTTCATGTTGTAAGAGTATGACTCACCCTTAAACTCACTGAGCCTCAGTTGCCTCCTATATAACCCTCCTGTTACTATCTGAATTCTGTCCCTCCAAAACTCATGTCTTAAGATCCTAACCCCCAGTACCTCAGAATGTGACTGTATTTGGAGATAGGGCTTTTCAAGAGGTAATTAAGGTAAAAATAGGACTTTTGAAAATAGGGCTTTAAAGATGTAATTTAGTTAAAATTAGTTTATATGAGTTGGGCCACAATCCAATATGACTCGTGCCCTTATAAGAAGAGGTTAAGACACAGATAGACACAGAAGACCAAGTGAAGACATAGGAAGAAGACAGCCATCTACCAAGCAAGGAGAGAGGCCCTTAGAAGAAACCAACCCTGCCAGCACCTTGATCTCAGACTTCCAGTCTACAGAACTGTGAGGAAATAAATGTCTGTTGTTTAAGCCAGCTAGTCTGCAGTACTATGTTATGGCAGCCCTTGCAAACTAATAAACCTTTAAAAGCATAGAGCTGACAGTGATGATGAAATAGGATTATATGTAAACCACATAGCCTATAAAAGGTGATCAATCTGTTTTAGTTACTTTGCCCTCTCTAATACTCCCTTCTTTTTTTCTCCCTCTTCCCCTCCTGCCCTCCTCCTTCTCTACTTCCTCTTCTCCTCCTCCTCCTTCAAAAAAAAAAAAAAAGCCTGAGATGAAGAATTCCCAGCATATCCAAAAAACTCAATAGGCAAAAAATTTACAGGTGAAGATGTTCAATTGTCTCAAACCTGCAGAGAAGGAAAATAGGAAGAGCACCAAAGAGATAATTATACTTATCATTTCAGAACCAGTTGGTCACCTTTCCAAAAGGAGCTGAAATTACATTTCTGAATTGATCAGGACATTGCAGAGGTGAATTTGGTGTAGTATTCCTAAACATGGATTCAAATAGGTGTGGAAAAGCTAAATAAGGGTCAACGGAGCTCCTTCCTGTTATCTTCTCAAAATGAGTTACTAGGAAATATTTTATCTTTTATCAAAACATCATATTTGAAAACATTGCTAAACATCCTAAAAGCTTATGAGTTGAAAACAAGTAAAAAGTAGTCTAATCTTAATGTTTTCAGGTTTCAGAAAAAGATCAAGACATGATTTTTCCTTTGTCCAATCAATCTTCTCATTGACTAATTATTATTGACTAGAGATAATTACTTTTTAAAAATCCTTTATTTCTTTTATGCTTATCCTAGGCTCTCCAGGGAGTCTTGTATATTAACTAGGCAAACAACTTGAGATATTGCCTCAAGATAGATTTATTTAAAATAAACAGATACCATTAATCTGACCATTAATCTGGCCAGGCAGATATTTCTGTTTAAGTGTGCAATTGCATACTGCTGAGCCGTCATGCTGGGATGCAGAATAGAGTTCTGATGTTTGAATTTAGTAAAGTGTATCCCCTCAGGTCTCCAAGAGATGAGAAGGTAAATTTGACATATGGAACACTGTCTTTATGACCCATCAGCACCTTCTATAACACAGTGCTATGTCCAGGAGACTATGAAATATGCCCTATGAAATATCCTTTATATCTAACATGACTTTTCTTGCAAAAAGACAAGGAAAGTATATAAAAATTTTCTCAATACATTGCCTTTCTTTTTTAAAAAAAATAAAGAATAATTCTTTAGTATATATTGTACAAACAGACTGGTTAAATTGGCTGCGCTTTTCTCTGAATTGGAAGATCAAAGACAAACCAAAGCCAAAAAAATAAAATAAGATCAAACACATCATGATATGATGCTAATTTAAAGTTAGATCAATCTCTGTTCACTGATTATTGTATGATCAGATGGGCCCTTTGGGAAGGGTAAGACATTTGAGAGTCTTGCAGTCTGAACCGATGAACACCAGTTGGTCTTTCTAAGAGTTATCTAGATCTAGGTCTCTGGGACAGGAGCCAACAGCAATGACCCATTACAACTTCAGGCAGTGTATTTTTTTTTTTTTAAGATTTTATTTATTTATTTGACAGAGAGAGCACAAGCAGGGGGAACAGCAGAGGGAGAGGGAGAAGCAGGCTCTCTACTGAGCAGGGAGCCCCATCTGGGGCTCGATCCCAGGACCCTGGGATCATGACCTGAGTCGAAGGCTGACACTTAACTGACTGAGCCACCCAGGTGCCCCCAGGCAATGTATTTTTTTTATCATTTTTTTAAAATTTTTTATTGTTATGTTAATCCCCATACATTACATCATTGGTTTTAGATATAGTGTTCCATGATTCATTGTTTGTGCATAACACCCAGTGCTCCATGCAGAACGTGCCCTCCTCAATACCCATCACCAGGCTAACCCATCCTCCCAACCCCCTCCCCTCTAGAACCCTCAGTTTGTTTTTCAGAGTCCATTGTCTCTCATGGTTCTTCTCCCCCTCCGATTTCCCCCCCTTCATTCTTCCCCTCCTGCTACATTCTTCTTCTTCTTTTTTTCTTTCTTAACATATATTGCATTATTTGTTTCAGAGGTACAGATCTGAGATTCAACAGTCTTGCACAATTCACAGCGCTTACCAGAACACATACCCTCCCCAGTGTCCATCACCCAGTCACCCCATCCCTCCCACCCCACCCCCCACTCCAGCAACCCTCAGTTTGTTTCCTGAGATTAAGAAGTCCTCATATCAGTGAGGTCATATGATACATGTCTTTCTCTGTTTGACTTATTTCGCTCAGCATAATACCCTCCAGTTCCATCCACGTCGTTGCAAATGGCAAGATCTTATTCCTTTTGATGGCTGCATAATATTCCATTGTATATATATATCTTAATAAGATTTAAAATGAAATTATGATACAATTATAATAGTGAGTCAGGAGCAAAAAATGTAAATATAATAGGTTATCTGAAAACTCACTGGATGAAATGTCTAACAGAACACTTTTTTTTTTTTAAGATTTTGTTTGTTTGTTTATTTGAGAGAGAGAGAGATGAGAGAGGGAGAGAGCATGAGCCAAGGGGAGAGGCAGAGGGAAAGGGAGAAGCAGGCTAGCCGCTAAGCAGGGAGCTGATGTTGGGCTTGATCCAGGAACTCTGTGATCATGACCTGAGCTGAAAGCAAAAATGGTTAACCAACTGAGCCACCCAGGCACCCCACAGAACACTTTTTATTATGATTTTGTGGACTTACACAACATAACGGCATATGCATAATAAGATAGGGATAATTAATCAATGAAAACACAATTTCTTGAGATTTATCATGTGCAAGACACTGTACCTAATACCGTAGAAGCTGATAATTTTTTGCCAATAGTTAGTAGATGAGAAAACTGAATTATTGGGGCAAATAATTTACCCAAGGACATAAGTGTTAGGACCTAGATTTCAGGACCTGGATTGAAAGCTGGGTTTGTCAAACTTCAGAGCTAATATTCTTAGCCAACATGGTTTGAGTGTAAATCCCCAGAAAATATATGCAAAAATAAAATTAGCCAACATATCATGGGCAAATGGAAGTTTATTCTCTCAGGTAAAAGCAGTGTTCTTGAATGTTCTCAAATTTCTCTTTTCAGTTGTACTAAGAAAGGCCAAAGTCTTAGTTTACATGTACAATGATTCTTACTTAAACAACACACACACACACACATCCCCATATATATGTGTATAGATAGATAAATGAAGGAGAGGGAGTTTAGTTAGGGTTCTCCAGGGAATCAGAATTAATAGGAAATATATATATATAATATATAATATACAAAAATATATAATAAGGAATTATCTCATGCAATAATGGAGGCTAACAAGCCCCAAGATCTACAGTCCATAAGCTAGAGAACCAGAAGAGTTGATGGTGTAGTTCTAGTGCAAAGGCCAGCAAACCTGAGATCCAGGAAGAGCTAATGTTTCAGTTTAAGTCTAAAGGCAGGAAAAAAATCTAAGGCCCAGTTGAAAGGCAGTCATGCAGGAAAAATTCCCTTTATTCACTGGGGGATCAGACTTTTGTTCTATTCAGGCCTTCAATTGGTTATATGAGGCGCACACACATTGGGAAGGGCAGTCTGCTTTACTCAGTCATTTACTCACAAGTCAGTTTGCTTATTTAAATATTGAACTCATTCAAAAACACCCTTACAGAAACACCCAGAATAATATTTAACTGAATATCTGAGTACCTTGTGGCTCAGACATGTTGACACATAAAGTTGACCCTTGCAGACAGTTATATGGATAGATAGATACAGATGGAAGGAAGGAAGGAAGGAAGGAAGGAAGGAAGGAAGGAAGGAAGGAAGG